>NC_053026.1:626382850-626508582 GCF_003073215.2 Triticum urartu
CGGACCTTGATTGTATCTGGATGTTGTAATGCTTTATTCATGTAATTGTGTGAAGTGGCGATTGTAAGCCAACTATGTATCTCTTTCCCTTATGTATTACATGGGTTGTGTGAAGATTACCTCACTTGCGACATTGCTTTCAATGCGGTTATACCTCTAAGTCGTGCTTCGACACATGGGAGATATAGCCGCATCGAGGGCGTTACAAGTTGGTATCAGAGCCTTCCCCGACCTTAGGAGCCCCATTGCTTGATCGTTATTAGCGGCCGAGTTGTGTCTAGAAAAATGTTTTGAGTCATTTAGGAATTATATATCGGAGAGTTTAGGAATTCTTTTTACTCCCCAGTCTCTTCATCGCTCTGGTAAGGCATCCTGACGTAGAGTTTTGACTATTCTCTTCTCAAATTTCACTAAAAAAATTTTAGGATCACGCGGGTATCTTGGAATCGTTCCGATGGTTTTATGATGAAAACATTGTCTTGGTGCCTCCTGTCAGGGGTTTTGCGGAAGTGTCCCGGGGAGTTGAGCTCTGAGGTGTTGTCATCATAATTTTATCGTTGCAGTTCTGGAATACCTGAGTTTAGTACGCCGACATCGAAAATCTCTTTTATGCAGTTCGTTGGTGAGATAACCTCGACGCCACCCAGTACTGGGGCGGGAGTTCGGGAGTATCGCCATAACTTGTATAACGGATGCTTTTCGAAGGTTGAGGTAGATGATTTCCGAAGGTTTCTTGGTTATGTGTTGAAGGATGGATACAGCTGGATGTAGGATTTGCTAGTTTGGGTGAGATATTATGCTTCCCCTGTATCCCCAACACCTGATTGCATAACCGGAAAGGTTCGGGAGTTTCATAAGTGGGAATTCAAGTAGCTCTTAGGATATCTTTCCGACAGATGTATGATATGAAATTGGGGTTCGACGTCTAGTGGTCCGCCTATTCACGGTCGGTTTTACAGTGGTCTCGTTGTGTCTTAAAGAGTCCTTGGCTATGCCGACTCGGGGACGCTTCGTATGTCATGTGCACTGCCTTGTACATGATGGTGCTGTACGATCGAGCCCGTGTAGGCCCCACCACGAAAACTTCGGACGAAATCTCTATCATATGTTTGTTCCGGCTTATTCTGCGAGCCAATCCTTTGTTTTGTTTTGAGTTGTGGTATTCGAGTTGCTTCAATGTCAAGTGTTGATTCCATACCTTTCCCCAAATGGTGTTCTCATACTTTGATGTGAATACTAATCCTTCTTGATCATCAAGATTGTTTTTGTCAATCCTTTTAACCGGTGTGCTTCTCTTCAAGTGGATTCGATCATTGCAACATCCGCAAGATTCAATCTCAGTTTTATCAACGGTGTTTGTTTCATCCGTCTCCAAATTGCCTTTGTTTTTTCCCCCCCCCCCCCCCCTTTTTTTTCTTCAACGATTCAGATTTCTTATTCAAGTATCCTTTTATTGATGGCAAGCCTCTCTATTCTTTTCCGTTAATGTTCTTATCCGGTGATTCTCTTGAAGATATTAAAGAAACATCAAGTTCATCATTTCTTCGTTCTTTTATTCTTCAGTGGGTTCAAGTCAAGCTTTGTTAATCATGTCTTTTCCTCGTTTCAATGCCTTCTCATACCGGTGCTCCTCATGTTCATTTTTTTTCTCGCTATTCAATTATTCCGGAGTGCTCAAGATATCTCGAAGATTCGTGCTTCCACTCTGTTTTCGTTCAAACTCTTTTGAGGATGTGATCTCATTCTAGCCATTTAATTCAACCGGTGCAATCTCTCTCTTTAAATCATTTCAACGGTGCTTCTTTTGAGTGGGCCTTAACCCACAGGTCTTTTCCCAGGATCTTACCTGACTCTTCTTATTCTCCCGGAGTTAGTCTCAAATTCTTTCCAAAAGTTTGACGTAAGAATGAATTATCATCAGTCAAATGCTTTTCTTCAAGATCTATCGAATTCTTTTCATCAGTGGCTCAACCTTTCCATTCTTCATCCCGGAGTGCCTCAACAATTCTTGGTGGTGTTTCCCGTTGTAATTCTCAGATTTTGACGACCGAAGAAGAGTTCTCTTTAATCGTGCTCCATTCTCTTCAAGATTCATGGTGCTAACTTGTTGCCATCCTCTCATAATTGTTTTCGATTGTGAGAATCTTTTCCACCCATCAGGAGAAATTCAAGAGTCTTCTCAGTTTGTTATCCGGAGTCCATCAAGTCAGGTTTATTCATTTCAGTTTGCAGTTTTCATTCTCCGATCTTACCGGTGCTTCGTTCAAGTAATCTCTAAACAGTTCGTGATCTCTTCGTTCTCTTGTATCTAAATTCTCTCAAGCACCTTCGTTCATTTGCTAATTCTTACCGGTGATGCACCCCTACTTCGATCATTTTCAATTCTTACGGTGGATTCGTTCAAGATTTCTTCTTCTTTCTTATCATATCAATTTATTCGTTGTTTCTATCCTACTGATGGTTCGTTGAAGATTTTCTCGAGTTTATGCGATATCTCTCTTAATCCTTTCTACGAGAATGGGTAGTGTGCCAAATCCGTTGATTGTCATCAATTTAAATTGGTGATGGATAAGCATAATGTAATTCTTATTCTTGTTTCATCCTAATGATTAATTCTTATTCCGGAGGCCCTTCAAACTCTCGGTTTCATTTGTTTCATCTTCTCTTTTTCCCGGAGTTCCAAGCTCTAATTATCACGGAGATCCGTCTAAATCATTGCAAGGATTCACCTTGTGTTTCCAATTTCTCTTTCTTTTCATTCTTTTGTTTACCGGAGTTCTTCATGGAGGTTCTACATAATGGTCCATCAAAGATTTAATTCCTTCTCGAAGTGTTCTTTGAGATTCTTTTCAGAGGAGTTCAAGTATTCTTCATCTTGTAATCTGGAGTGCAATTTCTTTCTATCGTATCATTTGAGGTGGTATTATGTCATTCTTGATAATTTGAGTTCATGTTTCATGATTCACACGTTGTTAAGTATGAGGTATTTTAAATCCATCAATCTCGCCATTGGAGTTACCTTGGGTTATACTTCACCTAAAGCCTTCCCTAAGGATTTGTTGCTATCTATGGTGCTTATAATTGACCCAAGTTCTTCATTTATCCTCTCGGTGATATAAGTTTCTTGTCTCCTTGTTCATGTCAATACAATCTAGTGCTTCCGTCAGTGGCAGAATTTCACCTCATAATTTGAGATGTATTCCATAAGACCATATCAAGCTTACTCTTTTCGTTGTGGATTGTTCCAACAACTCCGTTCGACCCTTCTCCTTAAGATGCCTTTCGAACTCTTTTGTGGCAGAAATTGGCATTTTCTTCTCAATTCTCTTATTTCAATTATCTATCTTCTATTCTTTTGTTCCGGAGGCTTTCTGATGTTGCTCTCTTCAACCCATCTTTTCGTTCTGTCAGGATCATATTCTCTTCATGCCTATCCTTTCAACCGGAGTGTCGTGTTTTTCTTTCGGGCTCTCTCATCTTATCAAATTTTGCATCCCTTCTCAACCGGAGTGCTGTCCAAATTATATCAGTCTTATTCCTTCTCTATCTTGTCTTAACCGGAGTGTTTTTTTCTATATATATATATATATATATATATCTTCCCTTCAACCTCAAGGTTATTCGAAATGCTCTTTGTCCCTCTTTTCTAACAGAGTGTTTTCGACCTTGTTCACCTTCGTTGTATTCTTTTCTCGAATTTGTTCAACCTCGCAAGGTTCTTGGTTTCACTCGTTTGTCAAAGAAGCAATTAGTTTTACCTCTTCTCTTTCTCTTCCGTTTTCTCTCCGGTGCCATTCTAGATCTCGGGACGAGATCCTCTCGTAGTGGTGGAGTGTTGTAACGCCCCGAGACCGATGTGCCAGGTGTCGTGCAGTTATTCGCTGTTGTTGCGTTGTCATTGCTTGTGTGTCATGCATCTCATATCATGTCATCATGTGCATTGCATTTGCTTACGTGTTTGTCTCATGCATCCGAGCATTTTCCCCGTTGTCCGTTTTGCAATCCGGCGTTCCGTTCTTCTCCGGTGGTCATTTCTACCTTTCTTTCATGTGTGGGGATTAAACATTTCCGGATTGGACCGAGTCTTGCCAAGCGGCCTTGGTTTACTACCGGTAGACCGCCTGTCAAGTTTCGTACCATTTGGACTTCGTTTGATACTCCAACGGTTAACCGAGGGACCGAGAAGGCCTCGTGTGTGTTGCAGCCCAACACCCTTCCAATTTGGCCCAAAACCCACCTAACTCTGCTCCATCATCTCGGTCATTCGATCACGATCGCGTGGCCGAAAACCGCACCTCATTTGGACTCTCCTAGCTCCCTCTATGCCTATATATACACCCCCTCCGAAATTCGCGGTTCATTCTTCCCCTAACCCTAAAAATTCTCAGATCCGCGCCGCCGGACATTTCTCCCACCACCGGCCGGACATGTCCGCTGCCTCCGCCACCTCTCTCCGCCCAATGGGAGCGCGACACGTCACCCCGCCGCCGCTTCCCCTCCACTCACCGCGCGCCACGTCAGCGCCCAGCCTCCCCACTTCGCTGCGCCACCTGCCGGCTCAGATCCGGCCCGCGCGGGGCCGAACCGGGCCAGTTCCCGCGCCGCCGCCTGGCCGCTCGTCGTCTCCTCGCACGTCCGCACGCCTCGCCGGAGTCCGGCCATCGCTGGAGTGGCCGCCACCAGAGTTTCACCCCGCCGCCTCGTCAGAGTCGTCGTGGGCTCGCCGACCTCGTCCGTCGCCGGATCCGGGGACCCCACGCCCGGATCCGCGCGTTCCCTGCCCTCGCCGGCCTCCTCCGCCCCTCCTTGCCGCTGCCCGCCGGTGAACGGCGCCGCCGCCGCCCCTGCCTCCCTCGATCCAGGCGGGATCGAGGAGGACGCCCTGCGCCTCGTGGGCCCCTGCGCAGCTTCCGCGCCGGCCCAGCCTTCCGCACCAGCCTGCCTCCTTCCGCATGGGCCGAAGCTCCAAGGCCCAGCTTCCCGCAGCCAGCGCCCGAGTCCGGCCCAGCCCCAGCCGGCCTCGCCTCGGCCTCCTTCCTCCTCTGTTGGGCCAGGCCCATGGGTGAGCCACCCACATCCCAGCGCCCCTTCTCCCCTGTGCCTGTTGGGCTGCCCAGTTTCGGCCCGATCATGTTTTTTTTCTCGTTCTGTGAATTTGTCCAATTATTCCAGGGATTGCCAGTTTTACAGATTAGACCCTCATGTTCATGCATTTAATAACTCATGAACCATGCATCGGATTAAAAAATTTTATATATGAAACTTGCTCAGAATTTTGTGTAGATTAATAATATCCAACTTTCATCTATGTTTAAAATGTTAAAAATGTTGTTTGCATTAATTTGCTCCTATGCCATGTTAAAATGATTTAATTCATAACTAAATAACCATAACTCCGATTTTAATAAACTTTATATGTAAATGGGGTAGAAAAATGCCTAGTTTAATATGGTGCACTCATATTGCATGTTTAACAACTCTAAAATAATGTTTAGGGCAGAACAGTACCAAACCTTAAATTATGCATATGAGGATTTTCCGGAATTGTTGTTCGTTGCTTCCGGCCTCATTTAAACTTGTCTAGATAGGTAGTTTTGTTGTGCTTCACCTCTTGCCATGTTAATCAACATTTAATATTGTTGGGTACATAAACGAGATCAAACTAAATAATTGATGTGGTGTTCCGTCAATATGCAACTCGTGGCATATTGAGCTCCACTTAACTTGTAGTGTTGTTTGTGCTCTTTGCCATGCCATGCATACTTAAACCGGACATGCATCATACTTGATTGTGCATCATGCCATGATTATGTGATGGTTGTTTACCATGATTGTTTGCTCCTTTCCGGTGTTTGCTCCTTCGGGTTGATTCCGTGAACGTCGCGTTTGTGAGGATCCGTTCGTCTACGTCCGTTTGTCTTCTTCATGGACTCGTTCTTCTTCCTTGCGGGATCTCAGGCAAGATGATCATACCCTCGAAATCACTACTATCTTTGCTATGCTAGTTTGCTCGCTCTTTTGCTATGCCAATGCTACGATGCCTACCTTTTGCTTGTCAGCCTCCCAAATTGTCATGTTGAACCTCTAACCCACCATGTCCTAGCAAACCGTTGATTGGCTATGTTACCGCTTTGCTCAGCCCCTCTTGTAGCGTTGCTAGTTGCAGGTGAAGATTGGAGGCCGTTCCTTGTTGGAACATTTACTTACTTGTTGGGATATCACAATATATCTTATTTAATTAATGCATCTATATACTTGGTAAAGGGTGGAAGGCTCGGCCTTATGCCTGGTTGGTGTTTTGTTCCACTCTTGCCGCCCTAGTTTCCGTCATATCGGTGTTATGTTCCCGGATTTTGCGTCCTACGCGGTTGGGCTATAATGGGAACCCCTTGACAGTTCGCCTTAAGTAAAGCTTTGCCAGCAATGCCCAACCTTGGTTTTACCATTTGCCACCCAGCCTTTTTCCCTTGGGAGTCGCGCATCCCGACGAGGGTCATCTTATTCTAACCCCCCCGGGCCAGTGCTTGTCTAAGTGTTGGTCCGAACTGAGTAGACTGCGGGGCCACCTCGGGGAAACTTGAGGGCTGGTTTTACTCGTAGGATGTCTCATCCGGTGTTGCCCTGAGAACGAGATATGTGCAGCTCCCATCAGGATGTCGGCACATCGGGCGGTGTTGCTGGTTTAGTTTTACCCTGTCGAAATGTCTTGTTGTACCGGGATACCGAGTCTGATCGGAACGTCTCGGGTGGAGGTCTATTCCTTCGTTGACCGTGAGAGCTTGTGATGGGCTAAGTTGGGACACCCTGCAGGGATTTGAACTTTCGAAAGCCGTGCCCGCGGTTATGGGCAGATGGGAATTTGTTAACGTCCGGTTGTAGAAAACCTGAAGTCGACCTTAATTAAAATGAATCAATCGCGTGTGTAACCGTGATGGTCTCTTTCCGGCGGAGTCCGGGAAGTGAACACGGTTGTTGGAGTTATGCTTGACGTAGGTTGTTCTACGATCACTTCTTGATCATAGTTTCTCGACCGTGCTTTGCCTTCTCTTCTCGCTCTCACTTGCGTATGTTAGCCACCATATATGCTAGTCGCTTGCTGCAGCTCCACCTCATACCTTGACCTTTCCCATGAGCTTAAATAGTCTTGATCGCGAGGGTGCGAGATTGCTGAGTCCCTGTGGCTCACAGATACTTCCAAAACCAACTTGCAGGTGCCGATGAGTCCGTGCAGATGACGCAACCAAGCTCAGGAGGAGCTCGACGAAGATCTTATCCTTTGTGTTGTTTCGTTTCAGTCGATCAGTAGTGGAGCCCAGTTGGGGTCGATCGGGGACCTTTGTCGCATTTGGGGTTCTTCTTTTATTTTGGTTCCGTAGTCGGACCATGAGTGTATTTGATTGATGTAATGTTTATTCATGTAATTGTGTGAAGTGGAGATTGTAAGCCAGCTATGTACCTCTTTCCCTTATGTATTACATGGGTTGTGTGAAGATTACCTCACTTGCGACATATTCCTTCAATGCGATTATGTCTCTAAGTCGTGCCTCGACATATGCCTTCGGAAGCCCATAGAGTACCGGAAATGGGCCAGAAGAGTCCCGAGGCCACCACGAGGGTGGGGGGCGCGCCCTACCCCCTGGGCGCGCCCCCTACCTCGTGGCCACCTCGGGGACCCCCCGACTTGTTCCCGACTCCAACACCTCTTATATAATCCCAAACTTTTAGAAAGAAACCTAGATCGGGAGTTCCGCCACCGCAAGCCTCTGTAGCCACCAAAAACCAATCTAGACCTGTTCCGGCACCCTGCCGGAGGGGGGAATCCCTCTCCGGTGGCCATCTTCATCATCCCGGCACTCTCCATGACAAGGAGGGAGTAGTTCACCCTCGGGGATGAGGGGTATGTACCAATAGCTATGTGTTTGATCTTTCTCTCTCGTGTTCTTGATTCGGCACGATCTTGATGTATCGCGAGCTTTGCTATTATAGTTGGATCTTATGATGTTTCTCCCCCTCTACTCTCTTGTGATGAATTGAGTTTTCCCTTTGAAGTTATCTTATCGGATTGAGTCTTTAAGGATTTGAGAACACTTGATGTATGTCTTGCATGTGCTTATCTGTGGTGACAATGGGATATCACGTGATCCACTTGATGTATGTTTTGGTGATCAACTTGCGAGTTCCGTGACCTCGTGAACTTATGCATAGGGGTTGGCACATATTTTTGTCTTGACTCTCTAGTAGAAACTTTGGGGCACTCTTTGATGTTCTTTGTGTTGGTTGAGTAGATGAATCTGAGATTGTGTGATGCATATCATATAATCATAGCCACGGATATTTGAGGTGACATTGGAGTATCTAGGTGACATTAGGGTTTTGGTTGATTTGTGTCTTAAGGTGTTATTCTAGTACGAACTCTATGATAGATCGAACGGAAAGAATAGCTTTGTGTTATTTTACTACAGACTCTTGAATAGACCGATCAGAAAGGATAACTTTGAGGTGGTTTCGTACCCTACAACAATCTCTTCGTTTGTTCTCCGCTATTAGTGACTTTGGAGTGACTCTTTGTTGCATGTTTAGGGATAGTTATATGATCCAATTATGTTATTATTGTTGAGTGAACTTGCACTAGTGAAAGTATGAACCCTAGGCCTTGTTTCAACGCATTGCAATACCCTTTACGCTCAGTTTTACCACTTGCTACCTTGCTGTTTTTATATTTTCAGATTACAAAAACCTATATCTACCATCCATATTGCACTTGTATCACCATCTCTTTACCGAACTAGTGCACCTATACAATTTACCATTGTATTGGGTGTGTTGGGGACACAAGAGACTCTTTGTTATTTGGTTGCAGGGTTGCTTGAGAGAGACCATTTTCATCCCATGCCTCCCATGGATTGATAAACCTTAGGTCATCCACTTGAGGGAAATTTGTTACTGTCCTACAAACCTCTGCACTTGGAGGCCCAACAATGTCTACAAGAAGAAGGTTGTGTAGTAGACATCACGGGGCTATTTTGTCACAGTGGAAGCTAGTGCTGGAGACTACAGATGTGACTGCTGCAAGATTGAGAGGGATGGCATGCTTTGCTACCATATCTTGAAAGTTTTCAACCAACTTGGTGTTGATGAAATCCCAACGCAGTATATACTTAGAAGATGGACACATTTGGCAATTCCCAATGCACCCCTACTGTCGAAGAGCAACCCGATGAGATGCCACCACAGTCGAAGAAGGAACTCAAGCATGCAAATTTGATGATGGATTTTGGTAGTCTTGCTCAGGTTGCTAGTGCGTCAGATGCTACGACGGAAATTGTAAAGAAACATATGCGTGGTGCGCGTCATGAAATCAAAAATCTCAACATGTCAAAGAAGAAGAAACCAGCAGCATCAACAAGTGGGCCCTCTGGTGGTCCTCCACCATCAGCTGGTGGTTTTGCGCCAGCACCGAGTAACACTCGGGTAACTAGTGGCCCCGTGGTGCATCCCGAAGGACCTGCACAAGCCCATTCTAGACCTATGCAACAGCCACCTACTTCTGCGCCACCATCGAGTAACACTCACGCAACTAGTGGCCCTGCGGTGCGTCCTGACGAACCTGCACAAGCCCCTTGTGGACCTAGGCAGCAGCGACCTACTTCTGCACCATGGAGAAAAAACGCAGCAACGCTAGCTGGTAACTCTATGAGTGAAGATGGACACCAACAAACAACATTGAGGGCTGCAGCGATGCCCAGGGGGCTGTACCACTGCCCAGGGGCCCTCCAGCACAAAGCTGGTGGCCTGTACAACAACTGCCAGGATATTTGCCACTGAACAGTGGAGTAGCACCGCACCTTTTTAGGGGCTCAACAATGGCAAGGCCTGTGCAAGCACTAAGAGGAGCAGCGCCACAACTTTTGATGGATACGACACTAGCAAGAGGGCCTGCGCGACCTCCTATGGGTCCTGGGACAACAACCTAGCCTGCACCACAACCTATGGGGGCTATACAACCACCACGGGGGCCTAACGCAGCAAACACAAACTATGTGACTAGTTCTGGACTGGCACCATCGCCTGCATCATCAGCAATAGTTGATGGCAGGTATGGACAACGTCCAGGTTCTTCAACTACACAAGAAGTGGAAATGCAATTTCATCTCCTATTATGCAAGCTCCTGGTGGACATGCACACCAGCCACTCAGTATTGCATCCCTACATGCAGCTGTTACGGCCGCGCAAGGTACTACGATGGTTGAACCACAGTTTGGAAGACCTACTACCACACCTGGCCCTGCAATTCCTAGAGACCCTCCAAAATCAACTACCAAAGGTAGGACAAAGTCAAAAAGAATTCAACCAGCACTTGAGCTGCATCCGAAGAGAAAGAACAAGTGCAGCTATTGTGGTTCTGTTAACCACAATGGTGCAAACTGCACGACCAAATTGGTGTGATGGTCACACAGTAACCAGATGGCTGAAAGATGTGTTGAATGACATTGAAAAATTGAACTATTGTGGGTCTGTATGTTTGAACATCCTAAGCTATTATTTCTCGTTTATGGTTTCTTGTGAGTAACTTGCCTCACACTAGAATTTGAATTGCCTGGTTATGAGATTTGAGTTGCCTGTTGTGTGCTTTGTATTGCCTAATAAAAAATGTAATACAGGAAAATTTGCGCCGCCCAAACTCACATACATAAGATTCTGCAATGCTGAAGATGCAACAATCTCCTGATTATGTAATGATCATACTATTTACCTTTTATGGGTTCTTCTGATTTACTTACCTCACATTAAAGCTTAAATTGTCTGTTTATGCAATTGAGTTGCCTAGTCCAAGTTCTTATACAGGAAACTCCCCCGGCGGTCCAAAATTCACAATGCAAGAAAATTCGCATGCATTTACATGATCCAGTACGCGTGAGGGGAGAAAAAAACCGACCTATGCTAACTTGAGTATAGTTTTCCATGGAGCCTTGTTGTGCCCATTGTTAGCCCACGTGTTGGTCAGTTGTTTCCTGATGCTTGGAATATCCTCAGCTATGAATTTTGGAACATCCCTTGCCTCCCAACCGTTTGCTAGCGTAAGAGCAAAAACACCACAGTCGAACCTAAACAAAAATTCAAAAAAAAAAATTTCTAGTTAGCTAGTTTACTCTATGTAGTACTGTGTCACTTGTAAAAAACTGAACAAAAGTAGAGTTTTATGTGAAAAAGTGGATGCTAACTCAGTTTTTTGTTTTGGAACGTCGATGTTGGTAAGCCCAAAGTCATCTAGCGAGACGCGGGAGCTAGCGTAGTGCTCTTCCCATAGAGCCCGAAAACTTGCAACCATTTTCCTTGCGCAAACATCTAGAGACTTGTCCTGGAGCGTCCTCCAAGAATCAAGAGCCTCAAACATCGGTCCCTTATGTTCAAATTTAAAATCCAGTAATGATTGCCTTTAACTGGCTTTGTCTTATCAATGTTCTCTAAAACCGGAAACATAATCTGTTAGAAAAAACAAATGGGGTTAGTAAAAAAGGATAACTTCAAATACTTAAACACACACAGAGGTAGTAGCGCAAAAAATAAAACCATGCTAGAGGCTGGATGTAAGCAACTTTTTCTATGTGCTCTCGCAAATTAAGACGTGGACTGACGAAGCAAAGATGCACATGCAAGTTATATACTTATGTGAGTAACTTGCCAAAAACCAAAAGATGCATAGGCAAGTTATGCGCTTATGTAAGCAACCTGACAAAAAATGCACAGGTAAGTTATGCAATTATGTAAGCAACTTGCAAGAGAAAGCAATTCATGAATGTGATCAACTTGCCCCCTAAGAATATTTACATTTGTGTGAGCAAGATTTTAGCAGAAAAAGTGATATGTAAAAAATGCATTGGTAAAAAATAAAGAAACCATTAACTTACCATGTCTTTACGGTCCAAGTGATTCGACTTCTTGAACCGGGAAATGAGCTCATTGCCGTTCAATTCCATGTTTTGCATCTGAACCGGGTGGAAAAAGAATACGGACATGACCATGACCTATTATGAAAAAAATAAAAAGAAAGAATCGCAAAACTACACTATTAACTGCTTTGCGTTTTCTTACCGAGAACCCGAGGGGCATCACGAGCTTCTTTGAGTCTGGTGGCAAGTTCATCATTATAGACTCTATACCAACTTGCATTACAAGGCTCAAGACAAAACCTTGCTTCTTCATTGAGTTTGCAAGCTCCCTAACTGCGACAAAGTATTTGCCATATTCAATTACCATTGGGCTGCAGGAAAAAAAGAGACATTCAGCTCACAAATCCTTCCATAATATGCCTACCACCATTCAACTCAGGGAAACACATGGGGGGGCATGGTCATATGAACGAGAAAACTATTTCAATAAGCATTTTACGCGTTTGTTGTCACACTAAGCCAAGTTGCCTAATTCTATAAATGGATTTCTTGTAAAAACATTTTGAATTGCCTAGATAACATGATAGACCTTGCCTGGGAGAAATGAAGGAAATATGCCCTAGAGGCAATAATAAAGTTGTTATTTATATTTCCTTATATCATGATAAATGTTTATTATTCATGCTAGAATTGTATTAACCAGAAACTTAGTACATGTGTGAATACATAGACAAAACAGAGTGTCCCTAGTATGCCTCTACTTGATTAGCTTGTTAATCAAAGATGGTTAAGTTTCCTGACCATAGACATGTGTTGTCATTTGATGAACGGGATCACATCATTAGAGAATGATGTGATGGACAAGACCCATCTGTTAGCTTAGCATAAATGATCGTTTAGTTTTATTGCTATTGCTTTCATCATGACTTATACATGTTCCTTTGACTATGAGATTATGCAACTCCCGAATACCGGAGGAACATCTTGTGTGCTATCAAACGTCACAACATAACTGGGTGATTATAAAGATGCTCTATAGGTGTCTCCGATGGTGTTTGTTGAGTTGGCATAGATCAAGATTAGGATTTGTCACTCCGTGTATCGGAGAGGTATTTCTGGGCCCTCTCGGTAATGCACATCACTATAAGCCTTGCAAGCATTGTGACTAATGAGTTAGTTGCGGGATGATGCATTACGGAACGAGTAAAGAGACTTGACGGTAACGAGATTGAACTAGGTATGATGATACTGACGATCAAATATCGGGCAAGTAACATACCGATGACAAAGGGAGCAACGTATGTTGTTATGCGGTTTGACCAATAAAGATTTTCGTAGAATATGTAGGAGCCAATATAAGCATCCGAGTTCCGCTATTGGTTATTGACCGGAGATGTGTCTCGGTCATGTCTACATAGTTCTCGAACCCGTAGGGTCCGCACGCTTAATGTTCGATGACGATTTGTATTATGAGTTATGTGATTTGATGTACCGAAGGTTGTTCGGAGTCCCGGATGAGATCACGGACATGACGAGGAGTCTTGAAATGGTCGAGATGTAAAGATCGATATATTGAAAGGCTATATTCGGACATCGGAAAGGTTCCAAGTGATTCGGGTATTTTTCGGAGTATCGGAGAGTTACGGGAATTCGCCGGGGGCACCCCAAAGGCACTTCAAGATTTGTCTTAGCCGTGTGCGGTGTCCCCCTCCACAGTTACACACCTCGGCCATATCGTCGCAGTGCTTAGGCGAAGCCCTGTGCCGGTAACTTCATCATCACCGTCGCCACACCGTCATGCTGACGGAACTCTCCTTCGGCCTCAACTGGATCAAGATCCCGAGGGACGTCATCGAGCTGGACGTGTGCTGAATGCGGAGGTGCCGTACGTTCGGTACTTGGATCGGTTGGATCGCGAAGACGTTCGACTACATCAACTGCGTTACTAAACGCTTCCGCTTTCGGTCTACGAGGGTACGTAGACATACTCTCCCCTCTCGTTGCTATGCATCTCCTAGATACACTACTAGGAAAAGGCCTACTAATGGTGCACCAGTTTTGCCTACTAATGGCGCATCACTGGTGTGCCATTAGTATCAGGCCACTAGTATTTATTACTAATGGTGCACCACTGGTGCGCCATTAGTATCTGGTATACTAATGGCGCACCACCCAGTGCGCCATTAGTATATAACACCATGCGCCATTAGTATGCCTCCCAGGGGCCATATTTAACCATGTGCTTTGGCACACTAATGGCGCACTGTGGATGGATGCGCCATTAGTATACTTGGCATACTAATGGCGCACTGGGTGGTGATGCGCCATTAGTATACTTTGGCATACTAATGGCGCACTCTGTAGTGATGCGCCATTAGTATGAATATTAGGTTTTATTTTTTTACTTTTCTGATTTTTGCACAGGTTACAAAATATATTATTTGACAGAATATAGACAGTAGCACACAGCAACAACAGATTCATCGAATACAATAGAAGATTAGTCTCCGAATACAATTCATCATATTAGTCTCCGAATTCAAAAGACCGAACAAAGATAAAACATTACAAGTCTCGAGACCGCGAGTATCGAGTTTGTCTTCACATTACAAGTCGATATCGATCATCTAAACTACCATCACATAGAAGAGAGCTGCAGTCATCACGATGAGCATCATCGTGATGAAACTGGTCTTCATCCGGTTCCTCCAACGCTCCCTCCTCTCTCCCGCTAGATAGCGGGCGTATCTAGATTCCGCCTCCGCCCTGGTGGTGTACCCTTTGTAACTGTTACCGCTGAAACGGTGAACCTGTCTCCGACACTCCTCCCAGTCATCGTAGACTCCGGGAACCTTACCCTTGTACACGACATATGACGGCATCTCTATGCACAAGCCAAACAACAGACAATACATACATAAGCAATATATAAGTATGCAACAAAAGGATCGGAAGAGAAAAGCAAGGCATGGCATTAATAGCACGATTCATGGTCCTACTAATAAATAGCATCGATTACATCTAAGTTGAACGACTGTCCAAACCAAAGAGACATACAATTCATTAAAGTTTAATTACAACATGAGCCAATCAATGTTTCAGAACTACACATAGCATCACTACTTTCGACTCGACTCATGGACATGAGCGTGGATGAAGCCACCGTCTATCGTGATGGTCATGAAATCGCGGGCGTTGTCAGCCTGCATTTGTAGCATTCCGTCTATCTCAATGTTGGAAGGTTGATATCTGAGGAAGAACTGCCCCGAGGTATGAAGGACATCTTGATGGATGATGTCCACAAACTCCGACTGGATGCGAAAGAATTCTTGTCTGATGTCCGTGTCCTGGATTGCCAACAAGCTTGCGGTCCAATCTTTGAGATTATTTGGTAGCAGAAGGTGATGATGGTCCCTTACGATCGCCCGCATGTGATGGAGGGCGTAGTAGGCATCCTTCTGAACGCCAGGCGGCTGCTTGACGCAGCAGAACGTTGTATTGTGGGCGAACACGTGCTTGCCGTACTTACGAACTGCCCTGGTGAAGGTGCCTCCAGATTTGGCGTAGCTGGGGAGAACATCATCAAGAACTTTCTTGATATTTGTGTAATCTATCTTGGAGTTACGGTTCGGGTCGAAATACGTGGCCATGGAATATTTCGGGCTTAAGAGGATGAGTGTGCAATGTGTGTCACTGCACAGAACACGGAATGTTAGAAAAAAAAGAACGATCGAAATCTAAGAAATCATATGTTACGGGGCGGTTAAGGGATGACTTACTCGGGAAAGTAAGCCACAAGGAAGTTATCCTGATCTGGGTTTGCCAGAATGACGTCTTCGAGGTGTGAACTCGTGACTTGGCGGTCCCCAGCGCTGCTCAAGAGCTTGGCACGCATGTAGAAGGGGTCGACGATCACGATGTCCGGGGTCTTGTCTCTAATGATCCGCATCTCCATACTCCGCGAAAACAGCCGAACGAAGGTGTAGTGCAGCGGATGAAGGTTAAACATAGCAAAGATGTCATCAAACCGCAGGACGATCGTACCCCCGATGTCACCATCCACAAAGCCCTTGCCCTCTGGCACCTTGGCCACGAAAACCGGGTATGCCACATCATTCTCTCTTAGACGCCGCTTCTCCAAAGAAAGAACACTGTCGTGCAGACTCCGCATAGCACCGGTTGCAGCATTGAGCATATTTGTCGGTAGCATTGCCCTACCCACCACATGCACCCTCCTCGAGATATCCTTAGGTGAAGGTGGCCCGTCCTGAGCACGGATCGTACTCGGTGCCGGCTGGCTCGCACCGGCACCCTTTTTAGTCTGCCGTTTCCGGCTCTTCTTCTTGATCTGTTGTAATGGGACCGAGTTCTGCTCAAAGACCGCCTTCTTGAGCGTGTTGGGGCTGATAATATTTCGCACCTCAGCTATCTAAGGCTCGGTGAAGGCGGCAGCTGGAGGCGTCTCCTGAGAACTGAACGCCAGACGACGCCTGTTGCAACTGGGTTTCTCCGACGTACCAGCTAGATCGCGGTCGTCTTGGTTGGGTTCTTGAGAAGGAGGCCCATAGAACTCGTCATCGTACCCATGTTCGACAAAGTACTTATCGACGTTGGTAAATGTACCGTTGTCATCGTCGTCCGGATCTTGTGCCATATGCATGTCCGGATCCTGTGCCATAGGGATGTCCGGCATGTCCGGTAGCATTGCCGCATTCTTGCCATGGCTTGGCACCGGCACGACTGGCGGTCTTGTCTGTGGGGTGGTGTCCCCCGCCCCCAAACGAATCTGGCTCTTCGGCCAAAGCAGGGGGCAACTTACGCAGGCGCTGAGGGTCATCTCATCTTCTTCGTTGGCCCCAGCGGGTCGAATCGGAGGTAACAGCTGGTCGCAGCCTGGCAGCACCCGAACCACTTCAACCCTATACATTGTGGGTGGCATCGGATTACCGTGGAACACGGGGTTGCCCGGTTGAACGATTCTGCCCTTGGCGACATCGACCAACTCGCCGCCCACGAAGTGCAGGAGAGTGCAAGGAACGTCGGCGGCGCCCTGCGAAAACATGTAGGGCGTCAGGGATGCCCAGTCAAAGGCAAGGAGATGAAGTCCTCGGCCAAGAGGCTTAGTTACCGTGATGCCGTCGAGCTCAGCTAATGTCGAGGCACCGCCAACGACGGGCGTGCAACTGATGGAGGGGCCGCTTGCTGGCGAGGTGCCGGCCGGCATACACCCGGGTGCATTAAGCTCCAATGCCAGCGTCGGAGACACCAATACCGCCGCCGCCGGAGACACCAATGGTGCCGCCGCCGTAGACACCAATATCGCCGTCGCTGTAGACACCAATGGCGCCGCCTGTGCGTTGTGCGAGTTGCTGGCCGTGAAGCTGGGAATCGGGGGCGGCCCCTGTTGGCCACCCGTAATCCACGTCGTTATCCCATTAATCAAGGTAGGCATAATGCCGGTGAGCGTCAATCCC
Source organism: Triticum urartu (assembly GCF_003073215.2). Classification (NCBI taxonomy): domain Eukaryota; kingdom Viridiplantae; phylum Streptophyta; class Magnoliopsida; order Poales; family Poaceae; genus Triticum; species Triticum urartu. The sequence goes on from NC_053026.1 coordinate 626,400,217, forward strand.
AGTTGTTGTTGCACTTTCTCTTGGACCATCTCCAGAATCCGCGCCACTTGCGCCTTGAGTGCTTCAACCTCGCGCGACTGGCTTTCCAAGCTGGTCTTTTCTCCTTTCGCCCACCAGCGGTATAGTATGACGACCATTTTGTGGACAAGCCTTTGCCGGCCACACGACCAGCTAACGTTGGCTTACTGAGCTTATCCTTGTTTTTCATTACGTTCAACGCCCTATTCAAAGGGGTGTCAAAAGGGGAGCTCTGAGGCGACCCCGCGCTACTGCTTTCTTTGTCCTGCGGAAGGAACGTGAACCATTTAGAAATATTGGGGATTAATTAGAATGCAACCATATGGAGCTAATTACGCGGGGGTGTATTCCTTACCAGAACAAGCTCAAGCGCCTTGGTCTTTGGATCCGTGGTAAGCTCCTTTGTTACCGGGTCCTCCTTGTACCGGGCCCTGAGAAAGTTCCTGGTCTGCTTGTCACGGTATTTCTCGAAGCGGGGCGGTAGGCCTTGCTCGACACGCTCCACGTCCTCCTTGTCCCATATAGGCTCCGCCACTCTGTAACCGCCGGGACCGAGTTGGTGGACCCCTATGTTCAACTGCCGCATTTCTTTCCCCCATTGACTTGATTCGGAGGTTGCGGGGCTCTTGCACTTGATCTTGAACTCCTTGTAGTTATCTTCGCTAATCAAAGGATATTTCGCCTTGATCTTCTCATAACTATCACCTTTGTCAATCATTGCCTTCACCGTGCTTTTCCAAGTAGGCAGGGCCGTGCACATCGTCGTGAGGGCGGCACCATTCACTTTATTCCCCGAGAGGCGTGTGTTTGCGAACTCAGCGGGGAACTTGTATCGTTCGTGCAACTTCGTGAAGAGGAGGCTGCGCAAATTCCCTCGGTCCTTATGCCTTAGGTTCTCGGTGTTGATCGAGGCGGTGCTCTGGAGAATGCACCCGAGCTGAACCGAGTACCCCTTGACTACGTGTTTGGGCACCGTCGGATGCCCGTCGGAGTTCACTTCAGTAAATTCCTCCCTGACGGTGCCGAGCACGTTCGGGCGCCGGTCCTTCCGTTGCCTCTTCGGTTGGCTGCCATCTGTGCGTGCGCCGCCATCATCAGTGGTGGCATCTGCGGCGCCATCATTAGTGGTGTCATCCCCGACGCCACTAGGGGTTGTGTAGTCAGGATCGGTGTCTTCCGCGGCGTCCTCATAGCGATGAGGTTCTTCCTCCAACTCCTGGGACAGCTCCCAGAATTTCTTGCCGCCCGAACCGCCGGCCTCATCGTTGTGGGCCATGTTTCGCTCTAAATAGGAAAAAAGTTTGGTCAAAAAGTTGGTTATTGTCAAGGAACAAGATCATGGTCTCATCATTTAGGGTTTGTCGACACCGAGGCATCCTAAAAGCTAAGCTTTTATTATTTAGGGTTTGTCGACGCCGAGGCACCCTAAAAGCCTAAGCGTACATCATTTAGGTTCTCATCGACACCGAGGCACCCTATAGAAGCCAAGTTAAGTTTTCATCATTTAGGGTTTATGGATGCCGAGGCACCCTAGGTTGGGCCTAATCACTTGGCACTAATCACTTGGCTCTATTGCCACCTATGTTGGGTTTATCATCTAGGGTTTATCGATGCTAAGGAGAATTCTAAGTTGGGCCTAATCACCCCGGCCCATGCATTAGTCGCAAGTACCCCATATGTCCTATTTTTAGCTAAGTCATGCTAAAATTCACGGAAAATTTCAGCATGACCTTTGCTGAAAATAGGACATATGGAGTACCCGAATTTGCCGGAACGAAAGTTAATCGACATTCCGGCAAACTCAAGGGCCTCTTGGGGTACCTGCAAATTCATCACGACACAATGGTCGAAGACAAAACCCAGCAAACTAGCAAGATGATCATCATCTTTGCAAGTCATTACTTGTCAAATTCAGAAGAAGGAACAATTTATTTTTCACATAGTTGGCCCATACAGAAGAAGCAACACCCTGCACTAGCCTAAAAACAAGTGAAGTTTCACCCATATAAGAACACCTTTATAAAATCAGAGAAGTTGCTAAATTTTTTGTATCCTTCATACACACTGGAGTACAATGCTTTCTAATGTTCCATCATCATTACAGAAATCCAAGAAACACATGGTCTTGAGGATATTCTTTATGACTGATTATTTCAGTTTTACATGCAGATTTTGACCAAAAAACACATGGTCTTTTTAACAGTTTTCAGTTTGGACAGAAATACTGAAAACTACAGTTTGGACAGAATTCCTAACACTTTGGTCTTCTAGTTACAAAACAAAACTGACATAATTCTGTCCAAACTATGCATGAACATTTACAGTAATGATTTTTGACACTGACAACACATATATGAAGTGAAAATGTTACTAGACTTCTGTACCTACACTTCTGTACCTAGCTCGGTATTTATCAGAACTGAATTTCAGAGTACTCTAAATGATGTGTGCCCTAGTATTTCTGTGTTCCCTGGCATTTCTATAACATTCAGTAGCATGATAACTTTAACATGTTGAGAAAAATTCAGTAACATCTAGGGTTAATCATGTATTGAACAGTCAAAATTATGTTATGGCACAGTAACTCAAAATCTGCTGCCGTCACTAAATGTCATGGTTTTACCGCAAAGTTTTTCATTTGAAAACTTCACTATAGTAATCTGTTGTACCCTGGAAATCTGGGGATGTTCTGTCAACAGGGCTACGGATACCCATGATGGGCATGCTAATGATAATTAGTACTCCGTATTACAGTACTAGTAGATGATCTGAAGATTCTGATACGGCAAATGGCTACAGTATCATGCTATATCCACTCAGACAATCCCCATCACGAACCCATTTCACTCACTTTTGCAAAGCATCAGGGCACCAAAGTGTCCATAGGCAGCAACAACTCTACCCCGGTTTCAGCTAAAGACAAGGCGAGCACGGCTAATCCAGCTACAATACACGAAGCTACAGAGAGTAGCTACCCAATGATGCCCACGTTCATGAGTGCCATGCCGATCTTGACGACAAGGTAAAGAAAGGCAAAGGAAACCAAATCCCCAAAAAATGTTTGCCCTCGATCAAGGCATGATCCATCCTTCCTAACCATCACTGTCAATCTAGCTACTAGCTCTAGGTGGCCCTAGGGTTTGTAGGGGAGGGGGTGGAGGAGAAGGGGGGAATCACCTGGGGGAGGGGATGGAGGAATGGAGGAAGACGTCGGGGGTGCGAGCGCGGGCGGAGGGGCTTGGGCGGGAGGACGTCGAGTGCGCGGGCGCGGGCGGAGGGGGGACAACGAGGGAGGCGGCGCTCGGCTCGGCGTCGCGTGGCCTGGCTGAGCTGAGGTAGAGGCAGTCGTCGTCTCCTCCTCCTCCTGGTCCTCCTCCTCCGGCTCGGGGCGCGGGAGCGCGGGGGCGGCGGCGCGGGGGAGCTGCTATGGTGGGGGGCGCGGGGGCGGCGGCGCGGGGGAGCAGCGGTGGTGGGGGGCGCGGGGGCGGCGGCGCGGGGGAGCTGCGGTGGTGGGGGCGCGGGGGCGGCGGGGGTGGAGTCCGGCGAGGGTCGGGGCGGCGGCGTCGGGGCAGCGCGCGGGTGGATCTGGCGAGGGAGAGGGACGAAGGGGATCTGGCGAGAGGGAGAGGGAGGAATTAGCTAGGGGGGGAAGCGTACTAATGGCGCATCCACGGTCGGTGCGCCATTAGTAATTTTTTTACATAGCAATGGCGCACCAGGCAGAGGTGCGCCATTAGTAATCTTTTTTTATAAATAGCAATGGCGCACCAGCCAGATGTGCGCCATAAGTAATTTATTTTTATTTTTTGTTGCATGTAATAATTTTTTAGAAAATGAATATGAATATGAAACAGTAATATTTTTTTATAAAAACAATAATAATTGTTGTTTAACAACAATTGTAGTCTACACTTTTTTATTATTATTTTTTTAAAAATGAATATGAATATGAAACGAGGGGTGCTCGTCGGTGGCGGTGGAGCGGGGGAGGGTGCGGGGGTGCTCGTCGGCGGTGGTGGAGCGGGGGAGGGTGCGGGGGGTGCTCGTCGGCGGTGGTGGAGCGGGGGAGGGTGCGGGGGGTGTCGGCGGCGGTGGAGCTAGCGGGGGAGGGTGCGGGTGGGATCGAGATCGAGATGGAGGGGGATAGCGATCGAGATGAAGGGGCATCAAGATCGAGATGGAGGGGGATAGCGATCGAGATGGAGGGGGATCGAGATCGAGTGTCCTCATGAATATTCAATATTTTATCATATTGAATATGAAAAAATATCATCAAATTTGAAAAAATATTCATGAATTCAAAAAGTGCCCATGAAATTTAAAAATATTCATGATATCAAAAAGTGCCCATGAAATACAACCGAGAAATGAAGACTATGATTTAAATACAGTCGATCTTAGCTAGCTATCTGTTCATAATCTTCTTGCCCTTCTTTTTCGCAAATGGAGTTCTTCTGTGGAACGGACGTCCTTTAGGTAGGGTGGTCCTGCTTCTTCTTGTGGTGTATGCTGCTACTACTTCATCGTCGTCGTCATGTTCGATCTTCGGGTTGCCGTACTTGTCGAAGTCTTGCTCATTGGCTACTCCATCCATTCCGATGATCTTCCTTTTGCCTCTCCTCACGACAACACAACTGGGCTTTGACAGGTCGATAATGAAGAAGCATTGGTCCACTTGGGAAGCCAGTACCATGGCTCATTTTTCGCGGTGACGTTTGCGCCCGCGGTCTTGGATTTGGCTTCGGGTATAACCATGGTGGTGAAATACCGGTCTTCTTTTAGGACGCTCTTGGCCCATCTGACACGGAACATCGGGACCTTCTCTCCAGCGTAGCTCAGCTCCCAGATCTCCTCGATCCTTCCGTAGTATCTGTCCTTATCGTTACCGGTGTAGGATTCCATCGTTACCCCGGAGTTCTGATAACCATCGCTCTTCATGTCCTTGTCCTCGGTGTAGAATGTGTAGCCGTTGATATCGTACGCCTCATAGGTCATCAGGTTGTGCTCGGCGCCCTGTGATAAGGCGAATATGAGTTGTTCTTCCGTGAAAGAATCCTCATGTAAAGGGTACGACAGAAGCTTCTGCTTGAACCAACGCGTGAAACATGAGTTGTGCTCTTTGATTATATCTCCGTCCGTCCTCTGTTGGCCTCGGTCATTGTACGTCTTCTCAATAAAGGTTTTGTGCTCTACCACCCAAGGATCGACCACGTCTATGTGTTGTAGCGCGACTAGGTTTGCTCTTTCAAAGTAGGCGAGTCGACCCTCGAAGTCGACATGCATTTCGCGGCGACCCTCATGGTGACCCCATCCAGCGAGCCTGCCGAGGTGCCTGTTGACGGGCAGACCAACGGGGTTCTCGATGCCTAGATAATTCGTGCAGTAGGAGATGCACTCTTCGGTCAGAAAGCCCCTGGCTATACTTCCCTCTGGACGTGACATGTTGCGAGCGTAACCTTTGATGACACCATTCATCCTTTCGAATGGCATCATGCTGTGCAGGAACGTCGGCCCGAGTTGGATGATATCCTCCACGATATGGACCAGTAGATGCACCATAACATCGAAGAATGCGGGCGGGAAGTACATCTCAAGCTCGCATAGTATCACCATGATCTCTTCCTGTAGCCTTCTGAGTTGCCTCACGCCAACCGACTTCCGAAAGATGACGTCGAAAAAGTTGCATAGGGCAAATAGCGTTTCACGGACGTGCGCGTCCATGATCCCACGGTGCGCCATTAGTAGTTTTGCAAAAAAGTAAAAAAAATATAGTAGTGGCGCACTCTATGGCTGGTGCACCATTAGTACTTCTAACTACTAATGGCGCACTCTGCCCGGATGCACCATTAGTATGTTTGAAAAAATGAAAAAAACATTTTGTTACTAGTGGCGCACCGTGTGCCTGGTGCACCATTAGTGTCTTCCACACTAATGGCGCACCAACACATGGTGCGCCATTAGTATATAGTAATGGCGCACCACATGTCTGGTGCGCCATTAGTGTCAATTCCATCTATAGCCCTTTTCCTAGTAGTGATAGATCTTGCGTGATCATATGAATTTTTTTGAAATACTGCGTTCCCCAACAAAAATGTGCATTGTGCAAAGGCTGACAAAAAGAAATGCAATGATTATTGTCATACCTGGTATCTAGATCTGGCGATGCTTCTTCATTAATTCTCCCATGCAAGATAACCGATGCATACAATCTATTTGCTTCAGGTTTGGACATGCAGACTTTCTTCTCATTATACTCAATGAATGGGGACCTCTTGCAAGGAGGTGGCTTGATAATCCTTCTCTCAAATTAATGTGGATGCATCTCTCCTGAGCTACTAATGCTATAAATCTTGCTGCCCGATCCCAATTCTTCTTGGTTGGAACTTTTTTCAAGTGTTTGGTACGCATTTGGTGACGAGATTCCCACTGAACAACTTGTGTCAAACTTATTTGCCTTTCCTTCTGCTTCTGCACACGATTCATCTATGCCTTCAAGGTCCAACAGATAATCGTCATCGATTATTTCTATGATTGGCTGGGCATGTACTGGAAGTTCCTTGAACTCATGCTCAACAAATGTGCTTGACCCAACATGTTGATGTGCTCTGTTGTCTGCAGATCCTGTGGGAAAATCATCTATGCCTAGATTGAAACTTGGTGCTGGGCAGTACTCTCTGTAAAAATCATTTGATCGTTCAGTGTTCCTTTGCTCAAAATGTTGTTTATCTTTATTCGCTGAGGTGTGATTTGTGGAGTTGGATTGGGGATTCTTGCTGTTTGGATCAACACACCTTGCAAATAACAGCTCACTCACATCTAGAACATTGATTTCTAGTGCATTGCTTGTCTTCCCACTAACACGCATGAATTCATGGTACCGCTCCTCCACATAAGAGAAATGGGAAGTGCTCCCCTGGCCAGTTGCTTCTATTACTTCTGGAACACTTGTGCCCTCAGGTTGGGCAAGCACAGTTGAGCAGTCAGGCAATTTCCCTAGGGCTATTAGCAACTTTTGTTCTGAACTTTTTTCACATGGTTACAACTTTAGGCAAGTCTTGTATCCTTTTGATCTCCATACATGACACCGGAGGGATGTTCTCTTTCTCCTTTTTGTGTCCTACATAATTTAATGCTGCAACCTCAGGTGATGCCTTGAAGTCTTGCACCTTGGCCCTCTGGATAACATTGGCTAACCGCACCACATTTCCTCGAGACAGAAAAGGCACTTGGCCATTTAAGTCACCTAGTGGTTGCGTCCCGATGTGGTTTGCTGTGCTTACTACCACTGTAGGCCCCTTTTTAAGTTGAAGTGGTCTTACTTTTATGGGGTCAAGTGTTCCCTCCGCAAAACTTGCCTGAAAAGCAGCTGGTCTTGCTTCCTGCTTGGACTGAGTTGCCAGAATATGTGACCCACTTGCTTGACATTGGGAATGAAATTTACTAGACTACTTTGGAGCTTCCTCTGTAGATACTGCCTCATCTCCATCTTTGCCGCACAGTGGTACTGCTGATCTTGATGGCGTACTCTTTACCACCTGTGTTTTGTCATTCCCATGAATTGCCACTTTTGTTTCAAAATTTGCCTGCTGTTGCTACTGAGAAGGATCGGATTTTTTCATGGCTAACTGCCTTGACTTTCCCCCTTGGCCATATCCGAGATTTTCGACACGATATGCTTGCAGATGCATTGCTGTTTCATTCATCACATATTGCTCTAATACAAAACTGACAGTTTTCTTCATCTTCTTTGATGGCGGGAGTGGTGGTACTTGGTTTTGACAAGCATTCTTTGGTTCTGTAGCTTCATTTAGAGCGCCAATTTCTCTCATTATTTTCTGGCGAATCGGCTTTGGACATATTTCCTTAGGGTTGAATGTGAAGACCATATCCAAGTCTTTACCCCTCAACAATTCTTCGAACATCCTCCTCGCTTCGGTTGCCATGGATATGTCATCAACATCCAACATTTTTTTCACTTCAAAAACAAGGAAGCGTGGTTTTAGGGAAACATCAGTTTTGAATTCTGTCATCACAAGGTCTCTGATAGAGATCCTATCTGCCTCATCCAATCCTTTTGGCTTTCTCTCTCTCTCTCTCTCTCTTCCTTTCAATTAGAAACCGCAGCGTGCATTGTTCATCATCATCGCTGCCTTGTTTTTCAGCTGCGGCATCCTCATCCCGACCGTAGCCACCATTGCCGCCTGAGCCACCGTTGCCACCTCCACTGTCATCATCATCATCGTCATCCTCCTTCCCCTACCCATCATCTTCCTTGTCTTTATTGTTCCCATCACCTTCTTCGTCCTCATCGTCTTCCTTTCCTTCATCCTCTTCTTTTTCGTCATCCTCTTCCTCTTCATCATCTTCATTGTCCTCGTTCCCCTCAGTTCCGTCTTCCCTCCCCATGTCAACACTTGCCCCCTCGTGGTGATCCACCGTTTGTCGTGCTCCCTGGCTACTTGATTTCCCCCGAACTCCACTTGATCCATCATGACCACCATCATTGTCCGAACTGCCATCGCTATCGCTTTCATCACTACATTTATCCCTGCCATCTCCCTCACTTTCACTATTGACTGCCTTGCTGTCATCGCTCTCGGAATTAAACGCATCCTCCTCACTTGTTAAGCCGTCTCTGCCGGCTAGTACTCGATCACAGCTTCTATTAGACTACCGCCTGCTTGTCTCCGTAGTAGTGGGATTTGCCTCCTTTGCCCCCCATTCATCATCATCTATCTTCCCAATCCAATAACGAGCTTCCCCACTGCATGTGAAATTATGGAACACATTTTGTGCACCAAACTGTGAGCTTCTTTTGCTTCCATAAAACATAAAAGTGGATGGTAGACAACATGATAAGTACAAATCTTCTATTGAAGAGTCTGAAAAATGGTGGAATGTACAAATGGGGATGAAAAGGGAAACAACACTGAGAGGGAAAAACAAGTGCTGGATAACTTACTATTTTGTCATACGACTCGGGCAATCTTGTGGCAACAAATTTGGTGATATGGTCCATACTGCCAAACAAGCTATCATACAGACACCGGGAAAAATCCGTCTTGAGCTGATGGTTTATAGTCAAAGAAGATAAAAAAATGAGTGACAACAATTTTGGCACTTCCATACCAAAAAGAACTGAGAAAATGGTACTACTAATTGTCTGAAAATTCCTGCATCCACTATCCCACTTTCCTGTGGCATACTATTAGTGGATACTTAAGATTTAATAAGCAGCAAAAATGTAGGAGTGGTATGCAACTTGCTAGTTTTCATAACATAAGTTGCGTGTGTTGTTGGAGAAACTTGCTGCTTTTCAACATGTAAATTGCACACAAAAAAGAGCTAAAAAATATACTACAACAGCTACCATTAATACAACAACCCTTCCTGTAAACATTATCCAAGTGTGTGCATGGCAAATAAAAGGTTTGAAGAATACTGAGAACTACCTGAACCTACTTGAAATATATGTAAAGCAATTGCCCAAAAAATTATATTAGCTTGCTTGGTCTTTCAAAGTGAATTGCCTACTCTAAAATGATAGTGTTGCCTAAAAATAATATATCTCCTACAACAGAAAAATTGAGTTACCCACAAATTGCCATATTCTCCCGGAGCCTTCCTGTCCTTCTTGATAACTTTGGAAATTAAATCTGAATTCCAAACTGAAACCCTTGGTACCAAGTTCGGGATTGACTCATCAACATCCAAAGAGTCTAGATACAATAGCTGCGTCATGACAAGAAAAAGAACACAAAGTTTAAGTTAGCTAATGATTGATTAAGAAAAAAAGAAAACAATATGGATGCTTAAGAAAGCAAGACAGCTTGAAGCACTTATAACGAGGTGGAAAACACAACAACAAACAACCTTCTTGTTGCCACGCCCCGAAGTGAACGCAAGCTTTAGTTGATGAACAACAAACTGACATATATTGGTTTCCGTTATTCCATTGACATTCATGACCGCTGGGAAGCTTTTTGGGGAAATACTTAAACTAGTTGAAGAGGCAAGGAAGCACGAAAAAACAAGAGCTAGCCAAGCGCGGACAAAGTCATCATCATAAGATCCTCCCATGTCTATGATCATCTTGCACCATTCTGTGAGAGTTGGCGAGTCCTTGGATGTGATATTATAAATACTGTACATTGCCTTTGTGATTTCAGGCCGATTCTCGAAGCACACCTTCCTGCCCCTATTTGGCAAACCCCATATCCTACGGACACTTGCGGCATCTACAGGAATCTCCCCCCTTTCTGGAATGACTATCTGTGAAATCTTAGGGTCGTAATGCTTCATTATCCACTGGCTAAGATCTCCGGGCATGCTACTCGCTGCAAGGTCCAGAATGCCACCAAATTCTTTTCCAATGATGACACCCTTTTGGTCAGGAACCAAGTCCTTGTTCAACTTGAAGAGCCTTGCAGGGGATGCCCTGTTCCTACGACCCTATTGCACAGAAAAAAACAAAAAACGGGAATTAGCAAAATAATGTTCATCACAGGAAAGGCAACTTAGGGAGCATTGCTGGGCAACTACTTAGTGAAACTGAGGCAACTATGCAAATACCTCAGTTCCTCCCGTCTTCTGGCGTTTTGGTTTTGGAGGTTAGTCAACGTCTACACCTTCAACATTTGCATTCCCAGCATCTGCAGCTTGGCTCTCGTTACTATTCTCGTTACTAATAATATCATCAGGATGCTTCCCCCGTGAAATAACTGCTTTAGTTCTCTGACGCTTGTACCCAATTGTTGGTGCACTGCTCTGTGGCTGGAAGATGGAAACCACATAAATCAATAAAAATGAAAAACAAAATCTGTTGTGTACAGAAAGAACATAAAACTTCCTGAGGATGTGCACACCTATGTTTGATGCTCCTCATTCCCATGAGATGCAAGGTCATCATGACTTGAACCAGTAGGTCCATCTTGTTTTGACTTATGACTTTTCCCAGCCATCTATTTTCTGTTGCATATATAAAGGACAAACAATGAGCATCATCATACAAAAAATTAGAAAAATGGTTCTGAAAAAATTGTATATCATCCAACAAATTCATTTGACTAAATTCTTACTAAACTGAGCAAACAACATATCGTGACTGGTAGGCAACAGATGATGGCATGTCAGGCAACTGACTCGGAAAGGATGAGCAAGCCTGACATTGCACAAATGCACTAGGCAAAAAAAGGATGAGGGCGTGTCTGGCAACTGACTCACAAAAAGTTGAGCAAGCCAGACATTCCACAAATGCACTAGGCAAAAGATGATGGCATGTCAGGCAACTGACTCACAAAAAATTGAGCATCCCTGACATTGCACGAAATTCATTGGGCAACAAATGATGGCATGTCAGGAAACTGACTCACAAAACTTGAGCAAGCCATGCATTGCACAAATGCACTAGGCAACAGCTGAGGACATCTCAGGCAACTGACTCATAAAACTCCAGCAAAGCCTGACAACTGAATCACAAAACTTAAGCAAAATGATATATCTGTAAAAACAAACATGAGCGTCGAACCCCAACATACAACCTCATACACACACACACACATTTCAACAACAGGAGCCTACAACATCAAACATTGTCCCATTGCCTTGTTTAAACACAAATAGGTACATTTGTTGCATGTAAAAAAAGATGCTAGGCAACTATATGAGCAGTTGTTGGGCAAGTCAGCAGATCAACAACCTATGCACGAGAACACCTCCCTCCCTCTCCCTTCACACGCTACGACATCCTACCGAGCATCACCAAGCCTCGAATGCCCCTCGAATCCTATCCCACCAGTACCCAAACCAAATCTAACGAGTGCTTAATCCGTTCCAAATCAGTTAACCTATGCATAATCTCTTACAAGGGCAAAGGTACTCAGTGATTTCGCCCAAAACTCAACGGATTTGACAAGCCTACACAAATGGGATCGAGATGAACTGACCTGGGATTCTGCCCTCTGCCCAACAGGAAGGCGATTATGCTCCTCCGCGCGAACAGCATAGCGAAGGCGCGCGCGTCATTCCTCCTCGGCCGCGTCTCCGGCGCTGCAGCGCCTTCCGCCCCCGACTGTTGTGTGCTGCGGGTGTAGTCGTATGGCCCCGGTCGTCGCACCGACACACACCTGCCCGCTTAACCCCTCCCTTCACGCCGCGCACGCTATCCCTTCCTCACTCTAGCGGAAGACGGCCGCCGAATTGCCGCGACGCCGCCGGCTGCTCTGGATTTAAGGGATTGGAAGCAAATGGGATGCGCTCCCCTGCGCTCGGGAGCAGTTTCGAAATGGGGAGGAAACGGAAGTGGGGAGGGGAGACGAACTGCAGGGTCCCACGACCGCCTAGACACCCAACGGGTCTCGACCGCGACGCCACGATCAGGAGACACCCGGCGCATGCATCAATAAATGGCGGTTTCGTCTGGGAAGCGCGCGGCCGCGAGATGTCGATCGGACGGCCGCAAATGGCGGTTTCGCCTGGGAAGCACGCAACCGCAAGATGTCGATCGGACGGCGCACGAGCGCGTGTGCTCTGTAAGACAAACGAGCCAGCGAGCACTTTTTAGGTTTTAGGAATTAGCCAGCGAGCACTTTTTAGGTTTTAGGAATTAGTTATTATGCATGCATGCACCACCTCCGGGCAAGTTGTATGGCCGGCTCTGGTCCGGATGAGTCCACAGTTTTGAAGGAGATCCTAAGCATGATAATCACGACCTAAAGTTTGCCATTTGTTTAGAAGAAGAAAAAACGTCTTTGACTAGGTATGCATGCATGCACCGCCTCCAGATTTTCACGGAACTTGATTGACAACAATTCCCATCTGGAGTCGGCGGCGCCGACATCGTCGCCCTGCTAGCCTATAAATACCATCCGTGGCGGCATCCGCCGCATCCATTCCACCGGATCGACTCGATCATATCGCCACGCAAAACCCACCCCAAACCCCCGAGATCCATCGATCGATATGAAGATGGTTCGTCTCCGCAGCTCCGACGGCGAGGAGTTCGAGGTGGCGGAGGAGACCATCGGCGCGGCGTCGGTGATGATCAAGGGCATGCTAGAGGACGACGTCGCCGTCGACGTGATCCCGCTCCCCAACGTGACCGGCCGCATCCTCTCCCGCATCCTCGACTACGTCAACAGGCACTTCTCCGACCCCGTCGGCGTCACCTCGTCCTGCCCCGGCGCCGACGACCCCCTCAGGCGGTTCGACGACTCCTTCGTCCATGTCGATCAGGACACCCTCTTCGACCTCCTCCTCGTAAGCAGCCCACACGATAACTCCCTTCGATTCGATCTACTAGTTAACTAGCTGCTAGTAGATCAATTGATCTGGAACCCCCGATGTACGTTCATGCTGTTGGAGCCGACTCTCTCAGCCCTCTTCTCTCTTGGTTGTTTCACACAACACACACAAGAACACAAGGAATTTGGGTGCCGTACTGTGTCACACAGCCGACGTTTTCCCCTCTCTATATTTCTTCTTGTACCAAAACAAATATGCTTTACAGCCCTTAAGTAGTACTCACGCACGCAGACCGGGCACTACACTTGCCCACTAACCAGCCCACGCATGCACTAACCCAGGCCACTAACAGCACACGCACACATGCAGCTAACAAGAATTGACCTTATCTAACTACGGACCTTTTCTCAAGGTCGCAACGGACTCACCCATCCATCGGCTTCAACTTGTGCAGGCCGTTGGCTTGAGACCATCATGCACCATCGTCTCACACGGCAAGCTAGCCAGCTTCACGCGGCAGCTCGGACTTTCTCCATGCATGCTTCTCCTATCTGAAACTACTGACTCGTACATATCACACGTACCTCCGTACACACACATTTTTCTACCTGCAACTACTACATGCAAGACTGAAATAAACATGAAGATACATGATCAAGATTAAAAAGCTAACACATGCATGCAGGCTGCCAATTTCCTCGACATGCAGAGCCTGCTCGACCTGACGTGCAAGGCGGTGGCGGACCAGATCAGCGGCAGGACCCTCGAGGAGATCCGCAAGAAGTTCAACATCGTCAACGACTACACCAAGGATGAGGAGCAGGAGGTCCGCAGGGAGAACTCGTGGGCATTCAATTAGAGTACTATGTTTTGGCTCTCTATCATATGCGCTTTCTCACACTTTAAAGCAAATCAACGTGGGGTTTCATGGCTACGTGAATGTGCATTCATAATCGGAACAAAGTATATATAGGGAAGCACAAGGCGCGTCAGACACAGTGAATAAATTCTATCCATATGAGAAACGAAGGTACAAATGCTATCCAGATGTCGGTGACCATGAGCTTACAAGCACGCTTAGCATAAAGATTGTAGAATATTATGCAACTCACGATATTATTGATCATACAAGTACATAGGGGAGTCACGTCCTCAACTATACATGGAAGGAGGAGGGCTTGTTGTATAAGAAATATACATACTATATCTATATCTTAACACCCCCCGCAGTCGAAGCGGCATCAAGGTCGACGCAAAGACTGGAACGGAACTCCTCAAAGGACGCAGTAGACAAGCCCTTGGTCATGATGTCAGCAAACTGTTGAGAGGTAGGGACATGTAACACGCGTACATGATCAAGACCTACGTGTTCCTGAACAAAATGGATATCAATCTCAATGTGCTTGGTGCGTCGATGATGAACCGGGTTGGCGGAGAGGTAGACCGCGGAGATGTTGTCACAGTAGACAATCGTGGCCTTGTCAACCGGAGACAAGAGCTCATGTAGAAGCTGACGAAGCCAGGAACACTCAGCAACGACGTTGGCAACCGCACGATACTCCGCTTCAGCGCTGGAGCGGGAGACAATGGGTTGCCGCTTGGACGACCTGGAGACGAGTGATGGCCCAAGATAGACACAATAGCCGGATGTCGAGCGTCGTGTATCAGGGCAGCCAGCCCAGTTAGCGTCAGAGTAGGCAATCAAGTCCAAAGAGGTCGACGCCTGAAGAGACAACCCAAGATCCAAAGTGCCTCGGATATAGCAAAGAATGCGCTTGACCGCGGTCCAGTGAGCATCACGAGGAGCATGCATATGGAGGCACACCTGCTGCACAACGTACTGAAGCTCTGGGCGGGTAAGAGTGAGGTACTGAAGAGCACCAACAATCGACCGGTAGAACGGAGCATCTAAAGCGGGAGAACCATCTGTGGCAGAGAGCTTGGCCTTCGTGTCGACAGGCGTGGCAGCCAGTTTGCAGTTAAGCATCCCGACACGATCCAGAAGCTCATGAGCATACTTCCGCTGATGAAGAAAGAAACCATCTACTCGGCGAATAACCTCAATCGTGAGGAAATAGTGCAGAGGACCTAAGTCCTTGATGGCGAACTCAGCACGAAGACGATCAGTGAGCTGTCGAAGAAGAGCAGTAGAGCATGCCGTAAAGATGATATCGTCGACATAGAGCAGCAGAAAAGCAGTGGCATCACCCTAGTGGTAAACAAATAGTGAAGCATCGGAGCGAGTGGAGCGGAATCCAAGCTGATGAAGAAACGCTACGATGCGCTGGTACCACGCACGAGGAGCCTGCTTAAGCCCATATAAGGACCGAGAAAGCAGGCACACATGATTCGGAGAAGACTCATCGACGAATCCCGTGGGCTGCTGACAGAACACTTGTTCCTCAAGATGACCATGAAGAAAAGCATTAGAGACGTCCATCTGATGCACAGGCCAAGAGCGGGAAACTGCAAGCTGAAGAACAGTTCGAATCGTCCAGGGTTTGACCACCGGGGCAAAGGTGTTGGTGAAGTCGACACCGGCGCGCTGACGAAAGCCACGAACAACCCAACGCGCCTTGTGGCGGTCGAGGGTGCCATCAGGATGAAACTTGTGCTTGAAAAGTCACTTCCCGGTAATGATGTTGGCATGAGGGGGACGCGGGGCAAGCTGCCAAGTGTGATTATGCTGCAACGCGTCAAATTCCTCCTTCATCGCGGCAAACCACAGAGGGTCTTGAAGCGCGGTACGGGCAGAGGTCGGCAGAGGCGACGGTGATGGCGTGGACGTCGAAGCCACATAGGTATACTCCTCCACGGAGTACCGAGAACTCGGGCGGAAGACACCCATGAGGGACCGAGTAACGGGGCCGGCGAGTGGTTGAACCACGGCGGCCCCGGTGGACCCGTCTCCAGGAGGGGCAGCGGCCACCAGGGGAGAAGCCAAAGGCGGGCCGGGCGAAGATGCCCCGGCAGAGGCCGGCGCGACCAGGCGGGTGGCCGTGGAGCCCGACGAAGGAGCTGGCGAGGCCGCCGTTGCAGAGGCCGGCGAAGCGGTGGCAGCAGCTGGCGAGGCTGGCGAGGCGTCCGCAGAAGCCGGGGAGGTCGGGGCAGCGACGGGCGAGCCCGCAGAGGCCGGCGAGGTCGGTGTTGACGCCGGCGAGGTCGGTGAAGACGCCGGTGAGACCAGCGAGGCTGGCGAAGAAGGCGCAGCCGGAGAGCTGGCGGGCGGCAGCCGTAACACCGTACGGCCAGGGGGCGCCCCATGCCGCGGCAAAGAGCCGGGGCGGACAGTGTCGGCCAAGGAGGGGCCGGGCGCCGAAGGAGAAGCCGCATGTTGTTCCTGTTTAAACGGAAAAGAACACTCGTCAAAATAAACATGCCGGGAGGTGATGACACGGTGAGAGACCGGATCATAGCACCTATAGCCCTTGTGTTAGCCGGGTAACCGAGGAAGACACACGGGAGGGAACGAGGAGCAAGTTTATGAGAAGAGGTGGCGATGGTACTAGGATAACAAAGACATCCGAAGATACGAAGACCGTCATATAAAGGTGGGGACCCAAAGAGAAGGTGATGTGGTGTAAAATTCCAGCGGGTGCGACACGGACGAAGGTTAATGAGAAGGGTGGCAGTAGCAAGAGCATCGGGCCAGAAACGGGGAGGCATGTAAGCATGGAATAAGAGGGTACAGACACAATCGTTAAGAGTGCGGAGGATGCGTTCAGCCCGACCGTTTGAAGGAATTATGCCCTAGAGGCAATAATAAAGTTATTATTTATTTCCTTATTTCATGATAAATGTTTATTATTCATGCTAGAATTGTATTAACCGGAAACATAATACATGTGTGAATACATAGACAAACAGAGTGTCACTAGTATGCCTCTACTTGACTAGCTCGTTGATCAAAGATGGTTAAGTCTCCAAACCATAGACATGAGTTGTCATTTGATTAACGGGATCACATCATTAGGAAAATGATGTGATTGACTTGACCCATTCCGTTAGTTTAGCACTTGATCGTTTAGTTTGTTGCTATTGCTTTCTTCATGACTTATACATGTTCCTATGACTATGAGATTATGCAACTCCCGTTTACCGGAGGAGCACTTTGTGTGCCACCAAACATCACAACGTAACTGGGTGATTATAAAGGTGCTCTACAGGTGTCTCCGAAGGTACTTGTTGGGTTGGCGTATTTCGAGATTAGGATTTGTCACTTCGATTGTCGGAGAGGTATCTCTGGGCCCACTCGGTAATGCACATCACTATAAGCCTTGCAACTAATGAGTTAGTTGCGGGATGATGTATTACGGAACGAGTAAAGAGACTTGCCGGTAACGAGATTGAACTAGGTATTGAGATACCGACGATCGAATCTTGGGCAAGTAACATAACGATGACAAAGGGAACAACGAATGTTGTTATGTGGTCTGACCGATAAAGATCTTCATAGAATATGTAGGAGCCAATATGGGCATCCAGGTCCCGCTATTGGTTATTGACCAGAGAGGTGTCTCGGTCATGTCTACATAGTTCTCGAACCTGTAGGGTCCGCACGCTTAACGTTCATTGACGATATAGTACTATGAGTTATGTATGTTGGTGACCGAATGATGTTCGGAGTTCTGGATAAAGATCACGGACATGACGAGGAACTCCGGAATGGTCCGGAGATAAAGATTGATATATGGGATAATAGTGTTTGGACCCCGGAAGGGTTCCGGAATTCACCGGAAGGGGTTCCGGATGTTTCCCGAAATGTTTGGGTACGAGAACACTTTATTTGGGCCAAAGAGGAAAGCCCACAAGGTTTTTGGAAAGCGCAAAAGAAAGTTTTGCGGAGTCCAGGGGCCAGACGCCAGGGTCCCTAAGCTGTCGTTTCTTAAAGTTTTAGGTTGCAATGCTTATGTGAAAAAGTTTCAACCTGATAAGCTCAAACCCAAATCGGAGAAGTGCATCTTCATAGGATACCCAAAAGAAAATGTTGGGTACACCTTCTAGCACAGATCCGAAGGCAAGACATTCATTGCTGAGAATGGATCCTTTCTAGAGAAGGAGTTTCTCTCGAAAGAAGTGAGCGGGAGAAAAGAAGAACTGGATGAGGTAACTGTACCTGCTCCCTTATTGGAAAGTAGTTCATCACAGAAATCTGTTCCTGTGATACTACACCAATTAGTGAGGAAGCTAATGATGATGATGATAACCCACAAGTATAGGGGATCGCAATAGTTTCCGGTAAGTAAGAGTGTCGAACCCAACGAGGAGCTAAAGGCAGAACAAATATTCCCTCAAGTTCTATCTACCACCGATACAACTCTACGCACGCTTGACGTTCGCTTTACCTAGAACAAGTATGAAACTAGAGGTACTTTATAGGTGTTGTTGGATAGGTTTGCAAGATAATAAAGATTATGTAAATAAAAAGTAGGGGCTGTTTAGGTAAAGACACAACTAAGTTAGTTTTAGTAAAGAGCTTGTTGTTACGAGAAAGTTATTTGTCCCTAGGCAATCGATAACTAGACCGGTAATCATTATTGCAATTTTATATGGGGGAGAGGCATAAGCTAACATACTTTCTCTACTTGGATCATATGCACTTATGATTGGAACTCTAGCAAGCATCCGCAACTACTAAAGATCATTAAGGCAAAACCCAACCATAGCATTAAAGCATCAAGTCCTCTTTATCCCATACGCAACAACCCCCTTACTCGGGTTTGTGTTTTAGTCACTCACGCAACCCACTATAAGCGAATCATGAACGTCTTGCAACACCCTACAACGAGGATCCCTCACGCTTGCGCGACACGGAGAGCACCATAGGACACCACCAATAATAAAACATGCAACTCAAACCAATCTTGATCATCAAATAGCCCATAGGACAAAACAGATCTACTCAAACATCATAGGATAGCCATACATCAATGGGAAATAATATATAGCGTTGAGCACCATGTTTAAGTAGAGATTACAGCGGGTAAGAGAGAGGTTACACCGCTGCATAGAGGGGGGAAGAGTTGGTGATGATGGCGGTGAAGTTGTTGGTGAAGATTGCGGTGATGATGATGGCCCCCGGTGGCACTCCGGTGCCACCGGAAGAGAGGGGGAGAGAGCCCCCCTCCTCCTTCTTCTTCCTTGACCTCCTCCCTAGATGGGAGAAGGGTTTCCTCTCTGGTCCATGGCCTCCATGGCATGGGAGGGGCGAGAGCCCCTCCGAGATTGGATCCATCTCTTTGTCTCTCTCTGTTTCTGTGTTCAGTATTGCTGCCCTTTCACCGTTTCGTATATATATGGAGATCCGTAACTCCGATTGGACCGAAACATTCGCCGTGATTTTTTTTACCAAAAATTAGCTTTCTTGTGACCGAAGAAGGGCATCAACCGCCTTACGGGTGGACCACGAGGGTCAGGGGCGCGCCCCCTGCCTCGTGTCCACCTCGGACACTGTTTCGCGTTGATCTTTCTCCCAGATTTTCCAAATATTCCAAAAATAAGCTCCATCCGTTTTTATCCCGTTTGGACTCCGTTTGATATGGATATTCTGCGAAACATAAAACATGCAACAAACAGGAAATGACACTGGGCACTGGATCAATATGTTAGTCCCAAAAATAATATAAAAAGTTGCCAAAAGTATATGAAAGTTGTAGAATATTGGCATGGAACAATAAAAAATTATAGATACGACGGAGACGTATCAGCACCCCCAAGCTTAATTCCTGCTCGTCCTCGAGTAGGTAAATGATAAAAAAGATAATTTTTATGTGGAATGCTACCTAGCATAATCTTGATCACATATCTAATCATGGCATGAATATTAAGATACGAGTGATTCAAAGCAATAGTCTATCATTTGACATAAAAACAATAATACTTCAAGCCTACTAATAAAGCAATCACGTCTTTTCAAAATAACATGGCCAAAGAAAGTTATCCCTGCAAAATCATATAGTCTGTCTATGCTCCATCTTCAGCACACAAAATATTCACATCATGCACAACCCCGATGACAAGCCGAGCAATTGGTTCATACTTTTTAACACGCTTCAGCTTTTTCAACCCTCACGCAATACATGAGCATGAGCCATGGACATAACACTATAGGTAGAATAGAATATGATGGTGGAGGTTGTGTGGAGAAGACAAAAAGGGAGAAAGTCTCACATCGACGCGGCTAATCAAAGGGCTATGGAGATGCCCATCAATTGATGTCAAGGTGAGGAGTAGGGATTTCCATGCAACGGATGCACTAGAGCTATAAGTGTATGAAAGCTCAAACTGAAACTAAGTGGGTGTGCATCCAACTTGCTTGCTCATGAAGGCCTCGGGCATTTGAGGAAGCCCATCATCGTAATATACAAGCCCAGTTCTATAATGAAAATTCCCACTAGTATATGAAAGTGATAACTCAAGAGACTCTCTATATGAATAACATGGTGCTACTTTGAAGCACAAGTGTGGTAAAAGGAGAGTAACATTGCTCCTTATTTATTTATTATTTATTTTTTATTTAGCCTTTTTTTGCCTTCCTTTTTTATTTGAACTTTCCTTTTTTGGCCTTTTTTTGGGGCAACGCTCTATTAATGATGATCATCGCACTTTTATTTACTTGCAACTCAATATTACAACTCGATGCTAGAACAAAGGTATGACTCTATATGAATGCCTCCGGCGGTGTACCGGGATGTGCAATGATCTAGCGTAGCAATGACATCAAAAAATGGACAAGCCATGAAAACATCATGCTAGCTATCTTATGATCATGCAAAGCAATATGACAATAAATGCTCAAGTCATGTATATGATGATGATGGAAGTTGCATGGCAATATATCTCGGAATGGCTATGGAAGTGCCATAATAGGTAGGTATGGTGGCTGTTTTGAGGAAGATATAAGGAGGTTTATGTGTGACAGAGCGTATCAATCATAGGGTTTGGATGCACAGGCGAAGTTTGCACCAACTCTGGAGGTGAGAAAGGGCAATGCACGGTACCGAAGAGGCTAGCAATGATGGAAGGGTGAGAGTGCGTATAATCCATGGACTCAATATTAGTCATAAAGAACTCACATACTTATTGCAAAAGTTTATTAGCCCTCGAAGCAAAGTACTACTACGCATGCCCCTAGGGGGATAGATTGGTAGGAAAAGACCATCGCTCGTCCCCGACCGCCACTCATAAGGAAGACAATCAATAAATACCTCATGCTCCGACTTTGTTACATAACGGTTCACCATACGTGCATACTATGGGAATCACAAACCTCAACACAAGTAGTTCAACTAATCCACAACTACCCACTAGCATGACTCTAATATCACCATCTTTATATTGCAAAACTATTGCAAGGAATCAAACATATCATATTCAGTGATCTACAAGTTTTATGTAGGATTTTATGACTAACCATGTGAATGACCAATTCCTGTCATCTCTCTAAATAGATATAAGTGAAGCAAGAGAGTTTAATTCTTTCTACAAAAGATATGCCCATGCTCTAACAAATATAAGTGAAGGAAAAGAGCATTCTACAAATGGTGGTTTTCTATGTAAAGGGAAACAGGCAATCCAAACTTCAAATGATATAAGTGAAGCACATGAAGCATTCTATAGAGCCATACTCAAAAGATATAAGTGAAGTGCATAGAGCATTCTATAAATCAACCAAGGACTATCTCATACCAGCATGGTGCATAAAAGAAAGATGAAAACTAAATGCAAAAGACGCTCCAAGATTGCACATATCGCATGAACGAAACGAATCCGAAAACACACCGATACTTGTTGAAGAAAGAGGGGATGCCTTCCGGGGCATCCCCAAGCTTAGACACTTGAGTCTCCTTGAATATTTACTTGGGGTGCCTCGGGCGTCCCCAAGCTTGAGCTGTTGCCTCTCTTCCTTCTTCTCACATCGAGACCTTCTCGATCATCGAACACTTCATCCACACAAAACTTCAACAGAAAACTCGGTAAGATCCGTTAGTATAATAAAGCAAATCACTACTCTAAGTACTGTTGCAAACCAATTCATATTTTGTTTTTTCATTGTGTCTACTGTAATATAACTTTTTCATGGCTTAATCCACTGATATGAATCGATAGTTTCATCAAAACAAGCAAACTATGCATCAAAAACAGAATCTGTCTAAAACAGAACAGTCTGTAATAATCTGAACATTCACCATACTTCTGATACTTGAAAAATTCTACCAAAATTAGAAAAAATAAACAATTTGTATAGAAAGACAGTGCAAAAAGAATCAGAACCATTTGACATTCCAGTAAAAAAATGTAAAATCGCACACTATAGGCAAAGTTTCTGTCCTGCACCGTACAAACCAACAAGCAAAGTAAACACCCTAAAGGCAAACCTTGGCACATTATTTTTATAATACAATGGGATTGTACAAGGGGATAATTATTTTTATTGAAAATTTTCTGTAATCAAGATTCACAAAGTTTCCGTGAGCATGAACAAAGTTCAAGGAGCTCCCCCACTTCAACAATGCTTGTCTCTCTCACTTTCACTTTCCTTTTTGAAAATGTTTTGGGTTCCCCTCTTTATTTTTTTGTTTTTAAACTTTATAAAAGCACACAACAGAAATAAACCACTCTCTAAAACTTCCGGGTTGTCTCCGTGGCAGCGCTTTCTTTAAAGCCATTAAGCTAGGCATATAGTGCTCAAGTAGTGAATCCACCCGGATCCCAGGGTATATCAAAGCCAATTTTAATTAGCAATGATTTGTAATTTAGTAGTGAGCATAAAGCAACATATATCATGTAATGACGAAGTCTAACTCTCTTCCTATGCATCGGCATGTCATAAAAGAACAATTCATGCACACATAGTAAAGGCCAATGCATAGTATAAACAGTTTCTTGCAATTTTATCATGTGGGAAACATAGAGAGGTGGAGATATAGTTCCTCTCTCATAATAATTGCAAGTAGGAGCAGCAAGCACATGCATATTATATCTATCAAAATCATCATGTGTAATAGTAAAATGCAACCCATCAATATAATCCTTAATAAGGGCAAACTTCTCCGATATAGTGTAGTTGGGAGAATTCAAAAAGATAACAGGACTATCATGCGTGGGTGCAATAGCAACAATTTCATGTTTAACATAAGGAACTATAGCAAGTTCATCTCCATAAGCATAATTCATATTGGCACCTTGGCCACAAGCATAGCAAACATCATCAAAAAGGGATATTTCAAAAGAATCAATAGGATCAAAACAATTATCATAGCATTCATCCTTCGATGAGCATGAAGGGGAATTAAACAATGTATGAGTTGAAGAGTTACTCTCATTAGAATGTGGGAACGGGTGATCAATCTGCTCTTCCTCCTTTTGTTCTTCGCTCTCCTCCTCATCTTTTTCACCCAATGTGCTCACAGTTTCATCAACTTCTTCTTTCATAGATTCCTGCAAAATATTAGTCTCTTCTTGGACAGCAGAGACTTTCTCAATAAGCACATTAATATATGAATTATATTCATAATTATCATAGCAATAATTTAGGATAGCTAAAGTTTCAGGCCTATAAACATCATCATCAAAAGCTTCATACTTTTCAAACAAAGATTCAATTTCATAAGCACCCTTAAAAGCAACAAATTCTTCTATTTGTTCCACATCATAGCAATCATATATACCATTAGCATAAGAAGCTAAGGTTTCATTATCATTAAATTTGCATGAAAAGGGAAGGTGTGGAGCCTTCATCCTAGAGCAAGAAGTATAATCATAACTCAAGCATACTTGCCGAGCATACCACTTCAATATATAAATTTAATCCCATAATAGTTTCCATTTTTGTGTCAAGGGATAATCCCTAAAGTATTCACGTTGATCCAACATTACTCCCATTACCAGATTGAATGGGGTTTTCTCAGTATTATCAAAGTAGTACATAATTTCTGTCACATAACGAGCATCGAGGGTATTAGGAGGTTCCTCATCTCCATGAGTAGCAAGTACACCTAATTTTTTTGGTATTTCGTGTTCCATATCCATAACTAAAGATAGAGAACAACTAAGAACAACAAATAAAAATTACTTAGTGATAAAGCAAACAAGCGCACACGAGAATATTCACCCCACGCTATTGCTCCTCGGCAACGGCGCCAGAAAAAGGTCTTGATAACCCACAAGTATAGGGGACCGCAACAGTTTTTGATAAGTAAGAGTGTCGAACCCAACGAGGAGCTAAAGGCAGAACAAATATTCCCTCAAGTTCTATCGACCACCGATACAACTCTACGCACGCTTGACGTTCGCTTTACCTGGAACAAGTATGAAACTAGAGGTACTTTGTAGGTGTTGTTGGATAAGTTTGCAAGATAATAAAGATTATGTAAATAAAAAGTAGGGTCTGTTTAGGTAAAGACACAACTATGTTAGTTTTAGTAAAGAGCTTGTTGTTACGAGAAAGTTATTTGTCCCTAGGCAATCGATAACTAGACCGGTAATCATTATTGCAATTTTATATGGGGGAGAGGCATAAGCTAACATACTTTCTCTAGTTGGATCATATGTACTTCTGATTGGAACTCTAGCAAGCATCCGCAACTACTAAAGATCATTAAGGTAAAACCCAACCATAGAATTAAAGCATCAAGTCCTCTTTATCCCATACGCAACAACCCCCTTACTCGGGTTTGTGTTTTAGTCACTCACGCAACCCACTATAAGCGAATCATGAACGTATTGCAACACCCTACAGCGGGGATCCTGTTGGGTTTCGTAGTAATTTCAAAAAAATTCCTACGCACACGCAAGATCATGTGATGCATAGCAACGAGAGGGGAGAGTGTTGTCTACGTACCCACGCAGACCGACTGCGGAAGCGTTGACGCAACGTAGAGGAAGTAGTCGTACGTCTTCACGATCCAACCGATCAAGTACCGAAACTACGGCACCTCCGAGTTCGAGCACACGTTCAGCTCGATGACGATCCCCGGACTCCGATCCAGCAAAGTGTCGGGGAAGAGTTCCGTCAGCACGACGGCGTGGTGACGATCTTGATGTACTACAGCAGCAGGGCTTCGCCTAAACTCCGCTACAGTATTATCGAGGAATATGGTGGCTGGGGGCACCACACACGGCTAAGGAATAGATCACATGGATCAACTTGTGTGTTTCTGGGGTGCCTCTGCCTCAGTATATAAAGGACCAGAGGGGGGGAGGCTGGCCGGCCAAGCTTGGCGCGCCAGGAGAGTCCTACTCCCTCTGGGAGTAGGATTCCCCCCCAATCCTAGTTGGAATAGGATTCGCGGAGGGGGAAAAGAGAGAGGGGGGGCCGGCCACCTCTCCTTGTCCTAATAGGACTAGGGGAGGGAGGGTGGCGCACAGCCCATCTAGGGCAGCCCCTTCTCTTTTCCACTAAGGCCCACTAAGGCCCATATAGCTCCCCGGGGGGTTCCGGTAACCTCCCCGGTACTCCGGTAAAATCCCGATTTCACCCGGAACACTTCCGATATCCAAACATAGGCTTCCAATATATTAATCTTTATGTCTCGACCATTTCGAGACTCCTCGTCATGTCCGTGATCACATCCGGGACTCCGAACAACCTTCGGTACATCAAAATGCATAAACTCATAATATAACTGTCATCGTAACCTTAAGCGTGCGGACCCTACGGGTTCGAGAACAATGTAGACATGACCGAGACACGTCTCCGGTCAATAACCAATAGCGGGACCTAGATGCCCATATTGGCTCCTACATATTCTACGAAGATCTTTATCGGTCAGACCGCATAACAACATACGTTGTTCCCTTTGTCATCGGTATGTTACTTGCCCGAGATTCGATCGTTGGTATCCAATACCTAGTTCAATCTCGTTACCGGCAAGTCTCTTTACTCGTTCTGTAATACATCATCCCGCAGCTAACTCATTAGTTGCAATGCTTGCAAGGCTTAAGTGATGTGCATTACCGAGAGGGCCCAGAGATACCTCTCCGACAATCGGAGTGACAAAACCTAATCTCGAAATACGCCAACCCAACATGTACCTTTGGAGACACCTGTAGTACTCCTTTATAATCACCCAGTTACGTTGTGACGTTTGGTAGCACCCAAAGTGTTCCTCCGGTAAACGGGAGTTGCATAATCTCATAGTTATAGGAACATGTATAAGTCATGAAGAAAGCAATAGCAACATACTAAACGATCGGGTGCTAAGCTAATGGAATGGGTCATGTCAATCACATCATTCTCCTAATGATGTGATCCCGTTAATCAAATAACAACTCTTTTTTTTATGGTTAGGAAACATAACCATCTTTGATTAACGAGCTAGTCAAGTAGAGGCATACTAGTGACACTTTGTTTGTCTATGTATTCACACAAGTATTATATTTCCGGTTAATACAATTCTAGCATGAATAATAAACATTTATCATGATATAAGGAAATAAATAATAACTTTATTATTGCCTCTAGGGCATATTTCCTTCGGTCTCCCACTTGCACTAGAGTCAATAATCTAGTTCACATCGCCATGTGATTTAACAGCAATAGTTCACATCACCATGTGATTAACACCCATAGTTCACATCTATATGTGATCAATACCCAAAGGGTTTACTAGAGTCAGTAATCTAGTTCACATTGCTATGTGATTAACACCCAAAGAGTACTAAGGTGTGATCATGTTTTGCTTGTGAGATAATTTTAGTCAAGGGTCTGTCACATTCAGATCCGTAAGTATTTTGCAAATTTCTATGTCAACAATGCTCTGCACGGAGCTACTCTAGCTTATTGCTCCCACTTTCAATATGTACCTAGATCGAGACTTAGAGTCATCCAGATCTGTGTCAAACTTGCATCGACGTAACTTTTTACGACGAACCTTTTTGTCACCTCCATAATTGAGAAATATTTCCTTATTCCACTAAGGATAATTTTGACCGCTGTCCAGTGATCTACTCTTAGGTCACTATTGTACTCCCTTGCTTAACACAGTGTAGGGTATACAATAGATCTGGTACATAGCATGGCATACTTTATAGAACCTATGGTTGAGGCATAGGGAATGACTTTCATTCTATTTCTATCTTCTGCCGTGGTCGGGCTTTGAGTCTTACTCAATTTCACACCTTGCAACACAGGCAAGAACTCTTTCTTTGACTGTTCCATTTTGAACTTACTTCAAAATCTTGTCAAGGTATGTACTCATTGAAAAAACTTATCAAGCGTCTTGATCTATCTCTATAGATCTTGATGCTCAATATGTAAGCAGCTTTACCGAGGTCTTTCTTTGATAAATACCTTTCAAACACTCCTTTATGCTTTGCAGAATAATTCTACATTATTTCCGATCAACAATATGTCATTCACATATACTTATCAGAAATGTTGTAGTGCTCCCACTCACTTTCTTGTAAATACAGGCTTCATCGCAAGTCTGTATAAAACTATATGCTTTGATCAACTTATCAAAGCGTATATTCCAACTCCGAGATGCTTGCACCAGTCCATAGATGGATCGCTGGAGCTTGCATATTTTGTTAGCACCTTTAGGATTGACAAAACCTTCTGGTTGTATCATATACAACTCTTCTTTAATAAATCTATTAAGGAATGTAGTTTTGTTTATCCATTTGCCAGATTTCATAAAATGCGGCAATTGCTAACATGATTCGGACAGACTTAAGCATAGATACAAGTGAGAAACTCTCATTGTATTCAACACCTTGAACTTGTCGAAAACCTTTTGCGACAATTCTAGCTTTGTAGATAGTAACACTACTATCAGCATCCGTCTTCCTCTTGAAGATCCATTTATTCTCAATTGCTTGCCGATCATCGGGCAAGTCAACCAAAGTCCATACTTTGTTCTCATACATGGATCCCATCTCAGATTTCATGGCCTCAAGCCATTTTGCGGAATCTGGGCTCACCATCGCTTCTTCATAGTTCGTAGGTTCGTCATGGTCAAGTATCATGACCTCCAGAACAGGATTACCGTACCACTCTGGTGCGGATCTCACTCTGGTTTACCTACGAGATTCGGTAGTAACTTGATCTGAAGTTACATGATCATCATCATTAGCTTCCTCACTAATTGGTGTAGTAGCCACAGGAACAGATTTCTGTGATTAACTACTTTCCAATAAGGGAGAAGGTACAATTACCTTATCAAGTTCTACTTTCCTCCCACTCACTTCTTTCGAGAGAAACTCCTTCTCTGGAAAGGATCCATTCTTAGCAACGAGTATCTTGCCTTCGGATCTATGATAGAAGGTGTACCCAACCTTTTCTTTTGGGTATCCTATGAAGACGCACTTCTCCGATTTGAGTTTGAGCTTATCAGGATGAAACTTTTTCATATAAGCATCGCAACCCCAAACTTTAAGAAACGACAACTTTGGTTTCTTGCCAAACCATAGTTCATACTGTGTCGTCTCAACAGATTTAGATGGTGCCCTTTTAACGTGAATGCAGCTGTCTCTAATGCATAACCCCAAAACGATAGTGGTAGATCGGTAAGAGACATCATAGATTGCACTATATCCAATAAAGTACGGTTATGACGTTCGGACACACCATTATGCTGTGGTGTTCCATGTGGCATGAGTTTGTGAAACTATTCCACATTGTTTTAATTGAAGACCAAACTCGTAACTCAAATATTTGTCTCCGCGATCAGATCGTAGAAACTTTATTTTCTTGTCACGATGATTTTCCACTTCACTCTGAAATTCTTTGAACTTTTCAAATGTTTCAGACTTATGTTTCATCAAGTAGATATACCCATATCTGCTCAAATCATCTGTGAAGTTCAGAAAATAACGATACTTGCCGTGAGCCTTAACACTCATCGGACCGCATACATCAGTATGTATTATTTCCAATAAGTCAGTTGCTCGCTCCGGAGAACGGAGTCTTAGTCATCTTGCCCATGAGGCATGGTTCGCAAGCATCAAGTGATTCATAATCAAGTGATTCCAAAAGCCCATCAGCATGGAGTTTCTTCATGCGCTTTACACCAATATGACCTAAACGGCAGTGCTACAAATAAGTTGCACTATCATTATTAACTTTGCATCTTTGGGTTTCAATATTATGATTATGTGTATCACTACGATCGAGATCCAACGAACTATTTTCATTGGGTGTGTAACCATATAAGGTTTTATTCATGTAAACAGAACAACAATTTGTTCTCTTACTTAAATGAATAACCGTATTACAATAAACATGATCAAATCATATTCATGCTTAACGCAAACACCAAATAACACTTATTCAGGTTCAACACTAATCCCGAAAGTATAGGGAGTGTGCAATGATGATCATATCAATCGTCACTTCACCCTTAACTAGTCTTTGTTTATTCTGCAACTCCCGTTTCGAGTTACTAATCTTAGCAACTGAACTAGTGTCAAATACTGAGGGGTTGCTATAAACACTAGTAAAGTACACATCAATAACATGTATATCAAATATACTTATGTTCACTTTGCCATCCTTCTTATCTGCCAATCACTTGGGGTAGTTCCGCTTCCAGTGACCAGTCCCTTTGCAGTAGAAACACTTAGTCTCAGGCTTAGGACCAGACTTGGGCTTCTTCACTTGAGCAGCAACTTGCTTGTTGTTCTTCTTGAAGTTCCCCTTCTTCCCTCTGCCCCTTTTCTTGAAACTAGTGGTCTTGTCTACCATCAACACTTGATGTTTTTCTCGATGTCTACCTTCGTCAATTTCCGCATTACGAAGAGCTTGGGAATCGTTTCCGTTATCCCTTGCATATCATAGTTCATCACGAAGTTCTACTAACTTGGTGATGGTGACTAGAGAATTCTGTCAATCACTATCTTATCTGGAAGATTAACTCCCACTTGATTCAAGCGATTGTAGTACTCAGACAATCTGAGCATATGCTCACTAGTTGAGCGATTCTCCTCCATCTTTTAGCTATAGAACTTGTTGGAGACTACATATCTCTCAACTCGGGTATTTGGTTGAAATATTAACTTCAACTCCTGGAACATCTCATATGGTCCATGACGTTCAAAACGTCTTTGAAGTCCCGATTCTAAGCCATTAAGCATGGTGCACTAAACTATCAAGTAGTCATCATATTGAGCTAGCCAAACATTCATAACGTCTGCATCTGCTCCTGCAATAGGTCCGTCACCTAGCGGTGCATCAAGGACATAATTCTTCTGTGCAGCAATGAGGATAAACCTCAGATCATGGATCCAATCCGCATCGTTGCTACTAACATCTTTCAACACAATTTTCTCTAGGAACATATCAAAATAAACACAGGGAAGCAACAATGCGAGCTATTGATCTACAACATAATTTGCAAAATACTACCAGGACTAAGTTCATGATAAATTTAAGTTCAATTAATCATATTACTTCAGAACTCCCACTTAGATAGACATCCATCTAATCCTCTAAGTGATTACGTGATCCAAATCAACTAAACCATAACCGATCATCACGTGAGATGGAGTAGTTTTCAATGGTGAACATCGTTATGTTGATCATATCTACTATATGATTCACGCTCGACCTTTCGGTCTCCGTGTTCCGAGGCCATATCTGTATATGCTTGGCTCGTCAAGTATAACCTGAGTATTCCACGTGTGCAACTGTTTTGCACCCGTTGTATTTGAACGTAGAACCTATCACACCCGATCATCACGTGGTGTCTCAGCACGAAGAACTTTCGCAACGGTGCATACTCAGGGAGAACACTTCTTGATAATTTAGTGAGAGATCATCTTATAATGCTATCGTCAATCAAAGCAAGATAAGATGCATAAAAGGATAAACATCACATGCAATCAATATAAGTGATATGATATGGCCATCATCATCTCGTGCTTGTGATCTCCATCTCCGAAGCACCGTCGTGATCACCATCGTCACCGGCGTGACACCTTGATCTCCATCGTAGCATCGTTGTCGTCTCGCCAAGTTTATGCTTCTATGACTATCGCTACCGCTTAGTGATAAAAGTAAAGCATTACATCGCAATTGCATTGCATACAATAAAACGACAACCATATGGCTCCTGCCAGTTGCCGATAACTCGGTTACAAAACATGATCATCTCATACAATAAAATTCAGCATCATGCCTTGACCATATCACATCACAACATGCCCTGCAAAAACAAGTTGACATCCTCTACTTTGTTGTTGCAAGTTTTACGTGGCTGCTACGGGCTTAAGCAAGAACCAATCTCACCTACGCATCAAAACCACAACGATAGTTTGTCAAATAGACTCCGTTTTAACCTTCGCAAGGACCGGGCGTAGCCATACTCGGTTCAACTAAAGTTGGAGAGACAGTCGCCCGCAAGCCACCTATGTGCAAAGCACGTCGGGGAAACCGGTCTCGCGTAAGCGTACGCGTAATGTTGGTCCGGGTCGTCTCGTCCAACAATGCCGCCGAACCAAAGTATGACATGCTGGTAGGCAGTATGACTTATATCGCCCACAACTCACTTGTGTTCTACTCGTGCATACAACATCAACATAAATAACCTGGCTCGGATACCACTGTTGGGTTTTGTAGTAATTTCAAAAAAATTCCTACGCACACGCAAGATCATGTGATGCATAGCAACGAGAGGGGAGAGTGTTGTCTACGTACCCACGCAGACCGACTGCGGAAGCGTTGACGCAACGTAGAGGAAGTAGTCGTACGTCTTCACGATCCAACCGATCAAGTACCGAAACTATGGCACCTCCGAGTTCGAGCACACGTTCAGCTCGATGACGATCCCCGGACTCCGATCCAGCAAAGTGTCGGGGAAGAGTTCCGTCAGCACGACGGCGTGGTGATGATCTTGATGTACTACAGCCGCAGGGCTTCACCTAAACTCCGCTACAGTATTATCGAGGAATATGGTGGCTGGGGGCACCGCACACGGCTAAGGAATAGATCACGTGGATCAACTTGTGTGTTTCTGGGGTGCCTCTGCCTCAGTATATAAAGGACTAGAGGGGGGGAGGCTGGCCGGCCAAGCTTGGCGCGCCAGGAGAGTCCTACTCCCTCTGGGAGTAGGATCCCCCCCCCAATCCTAGTTGGAATAGGATTCGCGAAGGGGGAAAAGAGAGAGGGGGGGCGGCCACCTCTCCTTGTCCTAATAGGACTAGGGGAGGGAGGGTGGCGCGCAGCCCATCTAGGGCAGCCCCTTATCTTTTCCACTAAGGCCCACTAAGGCCCATATAGCTCCCCGGGGGGTTCCGGTAACCTCCCCCGTACTCCAGTAAAATCCCGATTTCACCCGGAACACTTCCGATATCCAAACATAGGCTTCCAATATATCAATCTTTATGTCTCGACCATTTCGAGACTCCTCGTCATGTCCGTGATCACATCCGGGACTCCGAACAACCTTCGGTACATCAAAATGCATAAACTCATAATATAACTGTCATCGTAACCTTAAGCGTGCGGACCCTACGGGTTCGAGAACAATGTAGACATGACCGAGACACGTCTCCGGTCAATAACCAATAGCGGGACCTGGATGCCCATATTGGCTCCTACATATTCTACGAAGATCTTTATCGGTCAAACCGCATAACAACATACGTTGTTCCCTTTGTCATCGGTATGTTACTTGCCCGAGATTCGATCGTTGGTATCCAATACCTAGTTCAATCTCGTTACCGGCAAGTCTCTTTACTCGTTCTGTAATACATCATCCCGCAGCTAACTCATTAGTTGCAATGCTTGCAAGGCTTAAGTGATGTGCATTACCGAGAGGGCCCAGAGATACCTCTCCGACAATCGGAGTGACAAAACCTAATCTCGAAATACGCCAACCCAACATGTACCTTTGGAGACACCTGTAGTACCCCTTTATAATCACCCAGTTACGTTGTGACGTTTGGTAGCACCCAAAGTGTTCCTCCGGTAAACGGGAGTTGCATAATATCATAGTTATAGGAACATGTATAAGTCATGAAGAAAGCAATAGCAACATACTAAACGATCGGGTGCTAAGCTAATGGAATGGGTCATGTCAATCACATCATTCTCCTAATGATGTGATCCCGTTAATCAAATAACAACTCTTTTGTTTATGGTTAGGAAACATAACCATCTTTGATTAACGAGCTAGTCAAGTAGAGGCATACTAGTGACACTTTGTTTGTCTATGTATTCACACAAGTATTATGTTTTCGGTTAATACAATTCTAGCATGAATAATAAACATTTATCATGATATAAGGAAATAAATAATAACTTTATTATTGCCTCTAGGGCATATTTCCTTCAAATCCCTCACGCTTGCGCGACACGGAGAGCACCATAGGACAGCACCAATAATAAAACATGCAACTCAAACCAATCTTGATCATCAAATAGCCCATAGGACAAAACGGATCTACTCAAACATCATAGGATGGCCATACATCATTGGGAAATAATATATAGCGTTGAGCACCATGTTTAAGTAGAGATTACAGTGGGTAAGAGAGAGGTTACAACGCTGCATAGAGGGGGGGAAGAGTTGGTGATGATGGCGGTGAAGTTGTTGGTGAAGATTGCGGTGATGATGATGGCCCCCGGTGGCACTCCGGTGCCACCAGAAGAGAGGGGGAGAGAGCCCCCTCCTTCTTCTTCTTCCTTGACCTCCTCCCTAGATGGGAGAAGGGTTTCCCCTCTGGTCCATGGCCTCCATGGCGTGGGAGGGGCGAGAGCCCCTCCGAGATTAGATCTGTCTCTTTGTCTCTCTCTGTTTCTGCGTTCAGTATTGCTGCCCTTTCACCGTTTCGTATATATATGGAGATCCGTAACTCCGATTGGACCGAAACCTTCGCCGTGATTTTTTTTACCAAAAATTGGCTTTCTTGCGGCCGAAGAAGGGCATCAACTGCCTTACGTGTGGACCACGAGGGTCAGGGGCACGCCCAGGGGGTGGGGCGCGCCCCCCTGCCTCGTGCCCACCTCGGACACCGTTTCGCGTTGATCTTTCTCCCAGATTTTCCAAATATTCCAAAAATAAGCTCCATCCGTTTTTATACCGCTTGGACTCCGTTTGATATGGATATTGTGCGAGACATAAAACATGCAACAAACAAGAACTGGCACTGGGCACTGGATCAATATGTTAGTCCCAAAAATAATACAAAAAGTTTCCAAAAGTATATGAAAGTTGTAGAATATTGGCATGGAACAATCAAAAATTATAGATACGACGGAGACATATCAGATGATCATGTAACTTCAGATCAAGTTACTACCAAACCTCGTTGGTAAACCAGAGTGAGATCCGCACCAGAATGGTACGGTAATCCTGTCCTGGAGGTGATGTTACTTGACCATGACGAACCTACAAACTATGAGGAAGCGATGATGAGAGCAGATTCCACGAAATGGCTTAAGGCCATGAAATCTGAGATGAGATCCATGTATGAGAACAAAGTATGGACTTTGATTGACTTGCCCAATAATCGGCGAGCCATTGAGATTAAATGGATCTTCAAGAGGAAGACGGACGCTGATAGTGGTGTTACTATCTACGAAGCTAGAATTGTCGCAAAAAGGTTTTCGACATGTTCAAGGTGTTCACTACGATGAGAGTTTCTCACTCGTATCTATGCTTAAGTCTATCTGAATCATGTTAGCAATTGCCGCATTTTATGAAATCTGGCAAATGGATAAACAAAACTGCATTCCTTAATGGATTTATTGAAGAAGAGTTGTATATGATGCAGCCAGAAGGTTTTGTCAATCCTAAAGGTGCTAACACAATATGCAAGCTCCAACGATCCATCTATGGACTGGTGCAAGCATCTCGGAGTTGGAATATACGCTTTGATAAGTTGATCAAAGCATATAGTTTTATACAGACTTGCGGTGAAGCCTGTATTTACAAGAAAGTGAGTGGGAGCACTACAAAATTTCTGATAAGTATATGTGAATGACATATTCTTGATCGGAGATAATGTAGAATTATTCTACAAAGCATAAAGGAATGTTTGAAAGGAGTTTTTCAAATAAAGACCTTAGTGAAACCGCTTACATATTGAGCATCAAGATCTATAGAGATAGATCAAGACGCTTGATAAGTTTTTCAATGAG
Organism: Triticum urartu; assembly: GCF_003073215.2. Lineage (NCBI taxonomy): Eukaryota > Viridiplantae > Streptophyta > Magnoliopsida > Poales > Poaceae > Triticum > Triticum urartu. The sequence goes on from NC_053026.1 coordinate 626,435,561, forward strand.
TACATACCTTGACAAGATTTTGAAGTAGTTCAAAATGGAACAGTCAAAGAAAGAGTTCTTGCCTGTGTTACAAGGTGTGAAACTGAGTAAGACTCAAAGCCTGACCACGGCAGAAGATAGAAAGAGAATGAAAGTCATTCCCTATGCCTTGGCCATAGGTTCTATAAAATATGCCATGCTATGTACCAGATCTATTGTATACCCTACACTGATTTTGGCAATGGAGTACAATAGTGATCTAGGAGTAGATCACTGGACATCGGTCAAAATTATCCTTAGTGTAATAAGGATATGTTTCTCGATTATGAAAGTGACAAAAAGGTTCGTCGTAAAAGGTTACGTCGATGCAAATTTTGACACTGATCCAGATGACTCTAAGTCTCAATCTGGATACATATTGAAAGTGGGAGCAATTAGCTAGAGTAGCTCCGTGCAGAGCATTGTTGACATAGAAATTTGCAAAATACATACGGATCTGAATGTTGCAGACCCGTTGACTAAACTTCTCTCACAAGCAAAACATGATCATACCTTAGTACTCTTTGGGTGTTAATCACATAGCGATGTGAACTAGATATTGACTCTAGTAAACCCTTTGGGTGTTGGTCACATGACGATGTGAACTATGGGTGTTAATCACATGGTGATGTGAACTATTGATGTTAAATCACATGGCGATGTGATCTAGATTATTGACTCTAGTGCAAGTGGGAGATTGAAGGAAATATGCCCTAGAGGCAATAATAAAGTTATTATTTATTTCCTTATTTCATGATAAATGTTTATTATTCATGCTAGAATTGTATTAACCGGAAACACAATACATGTGTGAATACATAGACAAACAGAGTGTCACTAGTATGCCTCTACTTGACTAGCTCGTTGATCAAAGATGGTTAAGTTTCCTAACCATAGACATGAGTTGTCATTTGATTAATGGGATCACATCATTAGGAGAATGATGTGATTGACTTGACCCATTCCGTTAGCTTAGCACTTGATCGTTTAGTTTGTTGCTATTGCTTTCTTCATGACTTATACATGTTCCTATGACTATGGGATTATGCAACTCCTGTTTACCGGACGAACACTTTGTGTGCCACCAAACGTCACAACGTAACTGGGTGATTATAAAGGTGCTCTACAGGTGTCTTCAAAGGTACTTGTTGGGTTGGCGTATTTCGAGATTAGGTTTTGTCACTTCGATTGTCGGAGAGGTATCTCTGGGCCCACTCGGTAATGCACATCACTATAAGCCTTGCAAGCATTGCAACTAATGAGTTAGTTGCGGGATGATGTATTACAGAACGAGTAAAGAGACTTGCCGGTAACGAGATTGAACTAGGTATTGAGATACCGACGATCGAATCTCGGGCAAGTAACATACCGATGACAAAGGGAACAATGAATGTTGTTATGCGGTCTGACCAATAAAGATCTTCGTAGAATATGTAGGAGCCAATATGGGCATCCAGGTCCCGCTATTGGTTATTGACCAGAGAGGTGTCTTGGTCATGTCTACATAGTTCTCGAACCCGTAGGGTCCGCACGCTGAACGTTCATTGACGATATAGTACTATGAGTTATGTATGTTGGTGACCGAATGTTGTTCAGAGTTCCAGATAAAGATCACGGACATGACGAGGAACTCCGGAATGGTCCGGAGATAAAGATTGATATATGGGATAATAGTGTTTGGACTCCGGAAGGGTTCCGGAATTCACCGGAAGGGGTTCTGGATGTTTCCCGGAATGTTTGGGTACGACAACACTTTATTTGGGACAATGGGGAAAGCCCACAAGGTTTTTGGAAAGCGCAAAAGGAAGTTTTGGGGAGTCTAGGGACCAGGCGCCAGGAACCCTGGCGTCTGGCCCTGGATTCTGAGAAGGACTCTGGCGTCTGGGTCCAGACGCCGGGAACCCTGTCATCTGGCCCTGGAGTCTGAGAAGGACTCTTGCCTTTCGGGTGAAACCGACTTTGTTGAGGCTTTTACTCCAAGTTTCGACCCCAAGGCTCAACATATAAATAGAGGGGTAGGGCTAGCACCCAAGACAGATCAAGAAACACCAAGCCGTGTGCCGGCTACCCCGGCCCCTCTAGTTTATCCTCCGTCATAGTTTTCGTAGTGCTTAGGCGAAGCCCTGCGGAGATTGTTCTTCACCAACACCGTCACCACGCCGTCGTGCTACCGGAAATCATCTACTACTTCGCCCTTCTTGCTAGATCGAGAAGGCGAGGATGTCACCGAGCCGAACGTGTGCAGAACTCGGAGGTGCCGTGCTTTCGGTACTTGGATCGGTCGGATCGTGAAGACGTACAACTACATCAACCGTGTTGATATAACGCTTCTGCTTTCGGTCTACGAGGGTACGTAGACAACACTCTCCCCTCTCATTGCTATGCATCACCATGATCCTGTGTGTGCGTAGGAATTTTTTTGAAATTACTACGTTCCCCAACACCGTTCTGCTAGGAAGTGTAAGGACATGTGAGCCGGAAAATTGTGCCATGGGTGGAGAGAAGGTTGCGAATGGTGGTGTTGTCGAATTCTTTCCCGTTGTCAGTTTGTAAAGCAAGGATGGGACGACCAAATTGCGTAGACACGTAAGAGTAGAAGGCGGTGAGAGTGGCAGCAACTTCGGACTTCTTACACAATGGAAAGGTCCACACAAAGTGAGAATAATCATCTAAGATAACAAGATAGTATGAAAAACCAGTATTACGAGCAACGGGAGAGGTCCAAACATCACTATGGATTAACTGAAAAGGTAGCGATGCAACTGTGGATGAAGAACTAAAAGGAAGACGGACATGTTTGCCCAGACGGCATGCGTGACAAGAGTGTGCATCCGTTTTATTACATGTAAAAGAAAAATCTCTAACTATTTGAAGAAGTGTGTTGGAGCTAGGATGACCAAGACGGGCGTGCCAAAGATCAACGCCGGCAGAAAGAGCAACCGGTCTAGCAGGTGTAGATGATGGAGGCTGGACGGAGTACTTATCGCCAGGGCTGTCACAGCGGTGAAGAACCATCCGGGTGAGGGCGTCCTTAACAGAGAAACCAACTTCGTCAAATTCCACAGTTACAGAGTTATCACGAGAAAGTTTGCGAACACAGACTAAGTTCTGAATAAGTTCAGGAGACACAAGAACATTACTTAGAAAAAGTGGCCTAGAGGTGGAAGGAAAATGAGTGGAACCAACATGAGTAATAGGGAGACTAGCACCATTACCGACAATGATACGAGAGGAAGTGTTGATGGGAGACACAGAGGAGAGGTTACCCGGATAAGCGGCCATATGTGATGATGCACCAGTGTCCATAAACCAGTCGCCACCTCCGGAATAAGCACCGACCGGAGGCTGTTGATGAAGTGCAGCGAGGAGAGGCGGGTCATAGGAGACCGGCGCAGGGTAGCCCGAGTAGCGGGCCGCCCCAGCGCTAGGGTTCGGCCCACCATAGCCAACCGGAGCGGGGGAGTAGTAGGGTTGCGAAGCACCCAGGCCAGGGTGCTGTTCGGCGAAGAAAGCCTGATGGCTGGAGGGTCCGGGCCCTAGGAGAGGCTCGGAGTGTGGGGAGGGGGGGCGTGGCACGGGCATGGTGTAGGCATGCACGGCCTCTGTCCAAGGGTTGTGGCCACCCCCCAAGGTGGTGTCGGCTGCTGCTGAGGGGGCCCAGCGCGCGGCTGTTGCTGCTGCTGCTGGCCTTTGCCGCGGCTGCGGCGCCGCTGGCGCGGCTGCTGCTGTTGCTGCTGTGGCGGCGTCGGCGGGTGTTGGGGAAAAGCCGGGGGGCGCTGTTGATACGAGGCGCCGTAGACGGCGGGCGGTGCAGGAGGAGCCGCTGCGTCGGAAAGCCGGGAGGTGCGCCCGCGGGGGCAGGACCGCCGCGCACGTAGCCGGCGGCGAAGGCAGTATGAACGGCACGGGAGCGAAGATGCTTCAACCGGCGTTCCTTGAGGCGGAGATAGGCCACCACCCGCTCGTAGGTGGGGTTCGCCATGAGGGTGAGGTTGAAGGCGGCGTTGCCGAGATCCTCATTGAGGCCGGCGGTGAGGGTGGAGAGGAGCAGCTCGTCACCCACCTTGAAGCCGATGTCGTTGAGCTCGTCGGAGAGGGTCTTGAGACGCATGCAGTAATCATCGACGGAGGAGTCGTTTTGGTGACACCCGAAGAACTCCTGCTGCAGGAAGACGATTCGTTGGAGCTTGTTGTCGGTGAAGAGACTGACGATCTTGGTCCACACCGTGCATGCATCATCCTTGTCGCGAACGACGGTGTGGAAGATGTCCTTGGACACGGTGAGGAAGAGCCACCTGATGATGGTGGCATCGATCGCCAGCCAGTCGGCGTCGCGGTTCAGGACGAAGAGGTTGGCGGTGCCGTCGATGTGATCCTGCAGGTTATACTCATGAAAGAGGAGATTGAAGTACGTCTTCCAAGCGTAAAAATTCGCCTCTTTGTGGGAGAGGATGACCGGGACGCGACGTTCGATGAGAACATCGCGGATGTAGGCAGGGTCGGGAAGGGTGGCGGCGAAGGAATCGGCGGAGGAATCGAAGGGGTTTGGGGGGCGCACAGCCGGAGGGGTGGAGGCGGCCGAGCGATGGGAGAGGTCAGAACCGGACATGAATGAAGGTGCGGCTCGGTTAGGGTTAGGGTTTTTGGTGGCGGCTGGCGGCTAGGGGAAGCAGCGGCGTGGGTTTAGCGTAGAGGTGGAGCGCTAGTGACGGGTGGTAGCGACGGGTGCGTGGCGTGCAAAGCTATGGGCGGAAGCAGGGGGCGGCTAGCGGCTGGGTGGCGGAAGCGATCGCGAGGTGCAGGGGAGGGCGAAGCTACGGCGCGGCGGCAGGGAGCCTAGCGACGCGGGCGTAGCGAGGCATGGAGGGGGAGGTGGCGACTACGGCATCGGCGAGAAGTTGGCGATGCGGGCGTAGGCAAGGAGGCTAGCGGCGGCGGCTTAGGAGGCGGCGACGCGGCTAGGGCAGGGGGATCGTAGGAAGGCTGATACCACGTAGAATATTATGCAACTCATGATATATTGATCGGATGCAATATGCACATATATATATAAGTACATAGAGGAGCCATATCCTCAACTATACATGGAAGGAGAAGGGCTTGTTGTACAAGAAATATACATGATATATCTATATCTCAACAAAGATGGGCCAGTAAGTTTGCCAATCTAGTTACATGCTGAATAACAAAAACTATAAACATGAAGATATCTTTCCTATTTTGGCAAGGATAGGTACCATAACTGTACAATCATTGCGTCGAGTGTTCCAGAGGAGAGATTGACCAACGTAAGACATCAATCTCCATTATCACATGAGTTGAATCTGGAAGCTTTGCACAGACAACACCTTCTCGCAGTTAACCCCTCCACGCGGTTTGCTCCATGAACCAACCAAACTGGTCGGCGATCTAGCAACACCACACGCTTCTCCTAATGGACCACCCATGCTACAACGGCATCAATACCCCTTCGTTCAAAATTACTTGCCGTAAAAAATAATGGAACCAACATACGTCTAGATACTTCCTTTGACAAGTAATTCCGAAGGAGGGAGTATGTGGCAAGAGAAAGGAAATTTATTTTGTAAGCACTTTCTTTGGAAAGTGGATTATCTGAGCTTGAGCTCTAGAGACGTGATTCAGGACCATAGTTTAGCCGAACTTAACTGTATTTTTTAATCAACCATGCATGGATCCTTCTCAATAAACATGCATACAAACTGTATTTTTTAGTCAACCATGCATGAATTCTTATGAATAGTGTCTAGAAATCAATTATGTCGAGCGTAGGTTCGGCTGAACCATGGTTCCATAAAACATTTTCGCTTGAGCTCATATGAGCATGGATGGACAATAAAATCTGATTTTCTTCTTCTTAAAATAAAGTCTTAATTTTTTATAGCAAACACCGGTAAATGTTTTTTAACACACATTGACAAATGTTCTGATTGCTTGCTGTTGAGTATTATAATTATTAGAAAGTATAGGATATGTTAGGATTTGGTCCTGCCTTGTCTTGCACTTCAAGTTGATCATTGTACTTCTATATGCATGCCCACAAGACTCAAGTAATATATACAACCAACTATTTCACCAATATCTCTCTATCCCTTCCAACATGGTATTAGTCTAACCGATCCAATCCTAGCCACCGCCCGCCACTTCCGCCCTGTGCGCCGCCCCCGGGGCGATCGGCCTTTATGACTGCCGCCGGGGGCCGGGCCGCCCTTATCTAGGGTTCGTCCTCCGGTCATGTTGACCGGCTGCCCTAGAGAGTCTTTTTCCTGAGCCCTTGCTCCGGGTTTTTGTCTCACCCGCCGGTCATTTTGATCGGCGTTTACTTTTTTGATTTTTCGATCTAAGATTGGTTCGCATCGCCCACCGCCGCCGTCGACCCCGCGCCTCTACCCCGACACCGGCGCGACCACCCGACCTCCTCCCCGACCCGGTGGCCTCGCGCCATGCGGCGGCCCATCACTGTCGCCGTTCCCGCGCCGGCCCGCCCGTTGATCTACGCCGGCCGTCACCGCCCTGCTCCGACCGGGACTTCTGCATCGCCCCGACCCGGTGGGCTCGTGCCATGCGGCGGCCCATCACAGCCACCATTCGCGTGCCGGCCCGCCCGTCGATCTACGCCGCGCATGTACGGCGGCCCTGTCGACCGTCGTCAGCGGCTTCATCTCAGACTCCGCCGCCACCCCGCCTCTGCCAAGCGGCGTCACCGACCTCGCGCGTGATCGGATTGATCACCCGCCTGCCGCCATGATCCGCCTCATCTACGCCGTGCGACTGACCTGGTCCGTCGGTTGTGCACGCCTCCGCATGTTTCGTGAAGATTGTCCCAGGTACAGCGCACCCTCCGTCGATCGAGCCACAGGTTCCCGTCACGTCGTCCCTTCGGACCACTGCGTCGCCGCCCCGAGGTCTTCCCGCCGGCTGCCCCGACCCGCAGACGGCCCTTCGGGCTGTCGCGTCGCGGCCCGCGGTCCACGCCGTCGCGACATCGACCACGACGTTCTTTGGACGACTACCTCGTCATGGCTACCTCGACAAACGACATAAAGGGCTACCGCCTTGCTTTAGCAACCTCGTTGGTTCCACTCCAGCCATGACTTTTGCGATGCATTGACCGTTATGACTGTAGGGGGTGTCCGTCGGCTTGCCTTCGGATTCTTCTCGAGTCTCACCGTCTGCGTCGCTACCGTTGTGACTAGGGGGGATGTTGAGTATTATGATTATTAGGAAGTGTAGGATAGACTAGGATTTGGTCATGCCTTGTCTTGTACTTCAAATTGGTCATTGTACTCCTATATATATGCCCATGAGGCTCAAGCAATACAATCAACTATTCCACCAATATCTCTTTATCCCTTCTAACACTTGCAAAGTATTATCATGGAAGACGTGGCAAAAAGAAAAAATTGATGCTCAAAAAAGTTATTTTCAATAGCATTTTGGAGTGCTGAATTTTTTGCAATGTTTTCCAAAAGAAATTCATTCTTTGAATTTCTTCAGACTTTACTTTCAAGCTCGTCATTTGAGTGGAGCTGAGGACACTTTCGCTTCTCATATCGTCCTCTAATTCTCTAGCTACTTGGCTTGACAAAGCATGTCAGGCCCTCGTCCCTCAGCATTGATGCGTTGAGTACCAAGTAGGGTTAGCGCATAAATGATACTCACACCCGATGATGGTATAAGATAGAGAAAGTAACCTTGCTCTGTAAACAAGATGATTACACCAATGTTTGCCCATTTTAGAAAATAGAAAGAAATGAGTTATCTGATTAAACATGCACCAGCTTCGGATTTTCACAGGTTAACTATTGTAATCATGGTTATGGGCGTGTTTGGTTTACGTCCTCGTCGCTTCGTGCCTGGCATGGAGCCTGCCTGAAAACTGATTGGAAAGTGTTTTGTTCAAGTCTACAGGAGAAGAAGCTTGCCTGGCCTGGCTACCTCAAAACTTTGCTTAGCCTGGCCAGGCGCTAGGAATAGGTCGCCTACGAGCTGCCTGGCAATGAATCTTATTTTAATTAGCTGGATTCTCTTGTGGGCCAGGTCAAGAATGAACTCTTTTTTCCATAGTAAACCTTTTTCAGGCGAGATATGCAACCAAACACTCCACACACTTGGGCAAGCACAAAATTGTTAGTTTCCAGGCTGGGTAGAGGCATCATTTTTTCTCAGGCATGGAAGCCAGGTCGTGAACCAAACGTGCCCTATATCCAGCGGCGAACCCAATGTGTTGCGCAAACAATGTCAAATATGACCTTCAAACGAGAATCACTCTTAATATCACCAAAGCGACCACACACAACTTACAAACATGCATGCATAGAAGCAAAACCCGTGTAAAGTATTGAGTATGACACAAAAAGTGTTATTTCACATACGTAAGCATTAGTTCAGCAACATTCCGATAATTAAGTGCAGGGCGGATAATAATCTGACAACTATTTGTTTGTACTCTCTCATATACAACAGTGGTCTACCGGAGATAGGGGCACTACCGGAACAGGGCTCGATGCCGATGGCCAAAAGTATGCTGACGGCCATCGTCGGCCTATTCTAGACTATGCCGACGGCTGGCCCCAGGCCGTGGGCGTACAACGGCCGTCGGGCTATCCCAGTATACGCCGAAGGCCCCCGTCGGCAACGAACGGCCGTCGGCATAGACCAATCTACGCCTACAGTTGCCGTCGGCAAAGCTGCGGGCACGGCAACCACGCCCGTGACAGGCGGCTAACGGCGTCAGATCTATGCCAACGGCGGGGACGGGCGGCCGCGTCATCGATCCAAAGCGCACTGACCAAGGCCTATGCCGACGGCTGCCGTCGGCATAGATGAGCCCTGGCTTTGCCGTCGGCATATATATATATATATATATATATATATATATATATATTGCTTTTTTTCATCGCTATATTTTATGTTTTCTTACATATTATTATTTGACTAACTTACATATAGCATGTGTTAATATAAGCATACATACATTATTTTCGGTTCTATACGGAGGGGTGTGACCCCCCTCACGGCCGGCGCCGCCGCCGGCCGGCACCTGGAGTGGGGAACAGCCGCATCCGGTCTATAGGAAGGGGACTTTGCTCCCAAGTGTTTATATATATCGGATGACCTACCACAACCGGGTGGTGTTGTGGCATGTCCGAAGAGAAGGCACGGGTCTCCGGGACATGGCCCCCCTCACGGACAGCGCCGCCGCCAGCACCTAGAGGGGGAAACGGACGCGTCGGGTCTACACGGAGGGGATGTAGCTGTCGGTTTGGCCCGGATGTTGCTTCCAGGTGTCCCTCTGAGCTGACCTGACACAACCGGGTGGAGAGGTCCACTGTTCAAAGCCCGTACGTGGAAAGTCAAAGGGCTAGATCTCGTGGTCAACCGCTCCAGGGTTAGGCGGGACGGGGGCCCTAGGGGGTAGCAATGCCACCGGAGCGTCGCACCGGCCACTCATACATGCGGGGTGGTGTTGTGGCATGTCCGAAGAGGCGGCACGCGTCTCCGGGATGTGGCCCCCCTCACGGACAGTGCCGCCGCCGGCACCTGGAGGGGGGAAACGGACGCGTCGGGTCTACACGGAGGGGATGTACCTGTGGGTTTGGCCCATATGTTGCTCCCAGGTGTCCCTTTGTGCTGACCTGACACAACCGCGTGGAGAGGTCCACTGTTTAAAGCCCGTCCGTGGGAAGTCAAAGGGCTAGATCTCACGGTCAACCGCTCCAGGGTTAGGCGGGACGGGGGTCCTGGGGGTAGCAATGCCACCGGAGCATCACACCGGCCCCTCATACATGCGGGGTGGTGTTGTGGCATGTCCGAAGAGGCGGCACGCGTCTCCGGGACGTGGCCCCCCTCACGGACGGCGTCGCCGCCGGCACCTGGAGGGGGACACGGACGCATCGGGTCTACACGGAGGGGATGTAGCTGTGGGTTTGGCCCGTATGTTTCTCCCAGGTGTCCCTTTGTGCTGACTTGACACAACCACGTGGAGAGGTCCACTGTTCAAAGCCCGTCCGTGGGAAGTCAAAGGGCTAGATATCGTGGTCAATCGCTCCAGGGTTAGGCGGGACGGGGACCCTGGGGGGTAGCAATGCCACCGGAGCGTCGCACCGGCCCCTCATACATGTGGGGTGGTGAGGTGGCATGTCCGAAGAGGCGGCACGCGTCTCCGGGGTTTGGCCTCCCTCACGAACGGCGCCACCGCCGGCACCTGGAGGGGGAAAACGGACGCGTCGGGTCTACACGGAGGGGATCTTGCTGTGGCTCTGGCCCGGATGTTGCTCCAAAGTGTTCCTATGGGCTGACCTAACACAACCGGGTGGAGAGGTCCACTGGTCAAAGCCCGTCCGTGCAAAGTCAAAGCCCGCCCGCCGCCGGCACCTGCAGGGGGGAAACAGATGCGTCGGGTCTACACGGAGGGGATGTAGCTGTGGGTTTGGCCTGTATGTTGCTTCCAGGTGTCCCTCTGAGCTGACCTGACACAACCGGGTGGAGAGGTCCACTGTTCAAAGCCCGTACGTGGGAAGTCAAAGGGCTAGATCTCGTGGTCAACCGCTCCAGGGTTAGGCGGTACGGGGGCCCTGGGGGTAGCAATGCCACCGGAGCGTCGCACCGGCCCCTCATACATGCGGGGTGGTGTTGTGGCATGTCCGAAGAGGCGGCACGCATCTCCGGGACGTGGCCCCCCTCACGGACGGCGCCGCCGCCGGCACCTGGAGGGGGGAAACGGACGCGTCGGGTCTACACGGGGGGGATGTAGCTGTGGGTTTGGCCCGTATGTTGCTCCCAGGTGTCCGTTTGTGCTGAACTGACACAACCGCGTGGAGAGGTCCACTGTTCAAAGCCCGTCCGTGAGAAGTCAAAGGGCTAGATATCGTGGTCAACCGCTCCAGGGTTAGGCGGGACGGGGGCCCTGGGGGTAGCAATGCCACCGGAGCGTCGCACCGGCCCCTCATACGTGCGGGGTGGTGCGGTGGCATGTCCGAAGAGGCGGCACACGTCTCCGGGGTTTGGCCTCCCTCACGAACGGCGCCACCGCCGGCACCTGGAGGGGGGAAACGGACGCGTCGGGTCTACATGGAGGGGATCTTGCTGTGGGTCTGGCCCGGATGTTGCTCCAAAGTGTTCCTATGGGCTGACCTAACACAACCGGTTGGAGAGGTCCACTGGTCAAATCCCGTCCGTGCAAAGTCAAAGCCCGCCCGCCGCCGGCACCTGGAGGGGGGAAACAGACGCGTCGGGTGTACACGGAGGGGATGTAGCTGTGGGTTTGGCCCGTATGTTGCTTCCAGGTGTCCCTCTGAGCTGACCTGACACAACCGGGTGGAGAGGTCCACTGCTCAAAGCCCGTATGTGGGAAGTCAAAGGGCTAGATCTCGTGGTCAACCGCTTCAGGGTTAGGCGGGACGGGGGCCCTAGGGGGTAGCAATGCCACCGGAGCGTCGCACCGTCCCCTCATGCATGCGGGGTGGTGTTGTGGCATGTCCGAAGAGGCGGCACGCGTCTCCGGGACGTGGCCCCCCTCACGGACGGCGCCGCCGCCGGCACCTGGAGGGGGGAAACGGACGCATCGGTTCTACACGGAGGGGATGTAGCTATGGGTTTGGCCCGTATGTTGCTCCCAGGTGTCCCTTTGTGCTGACCTGACACAACCGCGTGAAGAGGTCCACTATTCAAAGCCCGTCCGTGGAAAGTCAAAGGGCTAGATATCGCGGTCAACCATTCCAGGGTTAGGCAGGACGGGGGCCCTGGGGTAGCAATGCCACCGGAGCGTCGCATCGGTCCCTCATACATGCGGGGTGGTGCGGTGGCATGTCCGAAGAGGCAGGCGGATAATAATCTGACAACTATTTGTTTTTGTACTCTCTCATATACAACAGTGGTCTACCGGAGATAGGGGGGTGTGTTTACTCCAATGTCGACCAAGAGATCTTCACATCAATGGTCGCGAAACCGAGCGTGAAACTGAAGTCGTCAGTTCCATGCGTACTGGCTGGGCTGAGACAGTATCTCCAAGCATCATCATCATCATCTTCCAAAGAACGGATCCTCATTTGCAGAGCCAACTTGGTACTTCGGGAAGCAGCGGCCACATACTTATCTAGCTCATACCTACCACCAGCAGCATCAGCAGGGATAACGCCATCGAACAGCTGCATCCCCTGGTGCAAGAGATCACTGACGTAAAACGCTCTGACAAGCAAGGCTTATGTCTCTGTCCAGCTCCGACACCGCAATCTGCACCGTGGCCTCCATCGCTAGCTGCAGGAGCGCGTAGCTTATGTCCACCGAGCCATAGTCACCGTCGATGCGTTGCGTGAGCACTCTGGCGTGTGGCGAGCAGCCGTCGTAGAACCAGACGCCGCCATCGACGAGCTGCAGATCGTCTGCTTCGTCCTCCCCTCTCTTGATCCTCATGTCGAACTCAACCAGCTGCTTGTCATACCACCAGATGCCTCTCTTGGGTCCGGACAACTGTATAAATCCGTCCTCGTGTTCCACGATGAAAGGGTCGTCTCTTGTGCGGTTGAAGATGTAGTTACGAAGATGGTCCCGAGTGTCACGGACAGCCATGAATCCGTACACCTGAACTGGGTCACCATCACAAGGAGGATATGCCAGCTTGAGCGAAAATATTTGCATCATGGTGCAATGGGTATGTCTTTCACAAGCCCTCCAGTTCGGCGAGCAAGAGTCTGATGGCTCCGACCTCATCATTGGCTCCATCCTAGCTGATGAGCGAGCAGCAATAGGAACATTGTACACGCATTAGATCGATGATGATCATTTTTTTTAAACCCTGCTCTGATTAATCCAAAGGAACAAAAACAAACCAAGATGAAAAACTAGAAAATGGAATCATGACTTAAACATGATCATACTGAAATTTCAGATGACGACTATAATAAAGATCATAAAACATGGTTTGGACCAACTCATGAGTAGTATGGACAAAATCTGTCCGACAGATTCATGTGGTTCCTCTGTCATACAATAAAAAGATCTCTACAGAAATTAATTGACGGATGAGAAATTGAGAAAGAGTTCTTGCATACAATGAGCTGAATTGCCTGGACAAGCTAAGATTGATATCTCTGCATTAAACAAATACGATGGAAAGGCTGATATGTGCGTACTCTCGCTGGTATCGCGGACACGGTAAAGTTTGGACAAGTAATCAGTGCATCTGTAGATGGATCCATCGCGATGCGTGTAGTACTCCATGACGTCGGCGCGTCGTACGCCGTCCGCGGGACCCCCGTTGGCGAGGAAGGCTACTCTGGGCCGGCGCGGAGGCAGAGGCAGAGGCATCGACGACGACGCCGCCGCTCTTCTCTTCAATCGTACAGCCGTCGTCAGGGTCGTCGGACGAGGTTGCTCTGCCAGCCATCATCGATGGGACAGTGCGTGAGCCGCTGCTTTCCATTGATTTCTCCTTCTGCGGCTGGGTTTAATTGTTCTGGTTGGCTCAAGGGTTTTGCTTGGTTCCGGTTGTCTCCATGGCGTTTAGAGTTTAGAGTAGACACGACTTGTACCTACTCGTTTCTATGTAAATCCGGGTTCCTACCATGTTTTGACACGTCACTTTTTTTCTTTGATTTTTTACGGTAATTCTATCATGGCAAATTAAAGGTTTTTATAGCAAATTTAGTTGGTGTGAAGATGATAAATTTAGTTTATGAGCATGGCAAATTTTTTTCTGCGAGGAAAACTTTCGATCTATTCATTAAGTGTCATGGTACTACAAAGAACACTAGAAATAAAAAATACACCCAGGTTTGTAGACCATCTAGCGACGACTACAAGCACTAGAGCGAGCCGAAGGCGTGCCGCCGTCATCGCCCTCTCTTATCGGAGCCGGACAAACCTTGTTGTAGTAGACAGTCAGAAAGTCGTCATGCTAAGGCCCCATAGGACCTGCACACCAGAACAACAACCGTCACCGATGAAGAGAAGTTTAAATTGAAAGAATCCAACTTGTAGACACACGAACACAGACGAATAAAGACCAGATTCATGTGAATCCACCGAAAACAAACGCTGACCGAATCCCACGAGATCCACCGGATACAAATCTCCACACACCCTCCGACGATTGTAGAAACACCAACGGAACAGGGGCTAGGCGGGGAGGACTTTATTAGAATCGTTGCCGCCTCACATCTTTGAGCAGGACACAAACCCTAACAAAACTAAAAAAACATCAAAACACGGAACCCTCCCGCCGGCAAGGGATCAGCCGTGCCTCCATGGTTTTAAGATGACAGGAGTCAAGGTAGACCGACGACGACACAGACGGGAGGCTGGAGAAACCCTAGCAAGCTAGGTGCATGGTAAGAGCCGCCGCTGCATTATAACTGATAGTATGCTCACAACTACGCGTTATTATCAACAGAGCAATTTTCTAACAAAAAAAAAGTATTTGGCATGCTTGCCAACTAACTTGACACTCTCGGCAAACTCAAATTATCATAAAAAAACGTATGCCATGGCCAAAAATCTGACATCAGATTTGCAGCGGAGTCTCTTAAAAAAGGGAAGAAAATCGGAAACAAATCTCAATGCATGCCAACCCTCATCTCTCCCGTCCTGTCACAACACCATACGTGCCATCTGCTAAGGAAAAGAAACCCATGTTGTAAGAGCATCTCCACTCGTTTGCCGCCCCAGGTATAAAAATAGTGTCTCCTAGGGGCCAGCCGGCGTTATTTTTGCAGTGGGGCGGTCGGGTTCCCACTCGCCACCCCAAGTTGTTCCCCAGACGACTTATTTTGAAAATATAGTTCGGCTAAAGTTTGAAGAATTTGGACGAAATTCATTTTATTTGTACATAATTTAAAAGACATAACTTAAAACCTAAAACTACGCCGCCTCCGCCGTCGCCGTCCCGAGCCTTCTACATGCCGAGGAGCTTGTAGACGGCGGTGTTGTCGCTGCCGTCGCCACCACCGTCGTCGTCCTACACGCCACCGCCGTCCTAGCTGCAGCCCTGCCCTGGGTCGCCTTGGCAGACAGGGTTGGTGAGCGGCGGTGCCTCGTCGTCGTTGTCCACGTGGACGATAACGTCGGCCTCGTCGCGGCCGCGGCACTGAGCGGCGATCTCCTCGAGGGCGTGGCGCTCTATCTCCGGCCGGACGTAGTTGTCCCGTGCCCATTGGAGGCCGGCCTCCTCATCGGCGGTCATGGCCTCGTGCTCCTTCTTCACGACGACAAGCCCTGGCTCGGTCTTCGGCTTAACGAGGCTGGAGGAGAGAGGAGAGGGGCCACCTGAAGGAAATATGCCCTAGAGGCAATAATAAAGTTATTATTATTTTCCTTATTTCATGATAAATGTTTATTATTCATGCTATAATTGTATTAACCGGAAACATAATACATGTGTGAATACATAGACAAACAGAGTGTCAATAGTATGCCTCTACTTGACTAGCTCGTTAATCAAAGATGGTTATGTTTCCTAACCATACACAAAGAGTTGTTATTTGATTAACGGGATCACATCATTAGGAGAATGATGTGATTGACTTGACCCATTCCGTTAGCTTAGCACTCGATCGTTTAGTATGTTGCTATTGCTTTCTTCATGACTTATACATGTTCCTATGACTATGAGATTATGCAACTCCCGTTTACCGGAGGAACACTTTGTGTGCTACCAAACGTCACAACGTAACTGGGTGATTATAAAGGAGCTCTACAGGTGTCTCCAAAGGTACATGTTGGGTTGGCGTATTTCGAGATTAGGATTTGTCACTCTGATTGTCGGAGAGGTATCTCTGGGACCTCTCGGTAATGCACATCACCTAAGCCTTGCAAGCAATGCAACTAAATGAGTTAGTTGCGAGATGATGTATAACGGAACGAGTAAAGAGACTTTCCGGTAACGAGATTGAACTAGGTATTGATATACCGATGATCGAATCTCGGGCAAGTAACATACCGATGGCAAAGGGAATAACATATGTTGTTATGCGGTCTGACCGATAAAGATCTTCGTAGAATATGTGGGAGCCAATATGAGCATCCAGGTTCCGCTATTGGTTATTGACCGAACACATGTCTCGGTCATGTCTACATTGTTCTCGAACCCATAGGGTCCGCACGCTTAAGGTTTCGATGCCAGTTATATTATGAGTTTATGAGTTTTGATGTACCGAAGTTGCTTCGGAGTCCCGTATATGATCGCGGACATAATGAGGAGTCTCGAAATGGTCGAGACATAAAGATTGATATATTGGACGGCTATATTCGGACACCGGAAGTGTTCCGGGGAAGTTTCGGATAAAACCGGAGTACCGGGGGGTTACCGGAACCCCCCGGGGGGGTTAATGGGCCTCATGGGCCTAAAGTGGAGAAGAGGAGGGGCTGCCAGGGAAGGCCGCGCGCCCCCTCTCCCCCTAGTCCGAATTGGACAAGGAGGGAGGGGCGGCGCCCCCCCTTTCCTTCCTCTCCTCTCTCCCTTCCTTCCCCCTCTCCTACTTGGACAAGGAAAGGCAGGGGAGTCCTACTCCCGGTAGGAGTAGGACTCCTCCTGCGCGCCTCCTACTAGGGTCGGCCGCACCCCCCCTTTGGCTCCTTTATATACGGAGGCAGGGGCACCCCTAGACACACAAGTTGATCCACGTGATCGTTTTCTTAGCCGTGTGCGGTGCCCCCTTCCACCATAATCCTCGATAATACTATAGTGGTGCTTAGGCGAAGCCCTGCGATAGTTGAACATCAAGATCGTCACCACGCCGTCGTGCTGACGGAACTCTTCCCCGACACTTTGCTGGATCGGAGTCCGGGGATCGTCATCGAGCTGAACGTGTGCTGAAACTCGGAGGTGCCGTAGTTTCGGTGCTTGGATCGGTCGGATCGTGAAGACGTACGACTACATCAACCGCGTTGATATAACGCTTCCGCTGTCGGTCTACAAAGGTACATAGATCACACTCTCCCCTCGTTTCTATGCATCACCATGATCTTGCGTGTGTGTAGGAATTTTTTTGAAATTACTACGTTCCCCAACAGTGGCATCCGAGCCTAGGTTTTATGTGTTGATGTTATATGCACGAGTAGAACACAAGTGAGTTGTGGGCGATATAAGTCATACTGCTTACCAGCATGTCATACTTTGGTTCGCCGGTATTGTTGGACGAAGCGGCCCGGACCGACATTACGCGTACGCTTACGCGAGACCGGTTCTGCTGACGTGCTTTGCACAAAGGTGGCTAGCGGGTGTCAGTTTCTTCAACTTTAGTTGAATTGAGTGTGGCTACGCCCGGTCCTTGCGAAGGTTAAAACAGTACCAACTTGACAAACTATCGTTGTGGTTTTGATGCGTAGGTAAGATTGGTTCTTGCTTAAGCCCGTAGCAGCCACGTAAAACTTGCAACAACAAAGTAGAGGACGTCTAATTTGTTTTTGCAGGGCATGTTGTGATGTGATATGGTCAAGACATGATACTAAATTTTATTGTATGAGATGGTCATGTTTTGTAACCGAGTTATCGGCAATTGGCAGGAGCCATATGGTTGTCGCTTTATTGTATGCAATGCAACTGCGTTGTAATGCTTTACTTTATCACTAAGCGGTAGCGATAGTCGTGGAAGCATAAGATTGGCGAGACGACAACGATGCTACGATGGTGATCAAGGTGTCGCGCTGGTGACGATGGTGATCATGACGGTGAAGGAAATATGCCCTAGAGGCAATAATAAAGTTATTATTTATTTCCTTATATCATGATAAATGTTTATTATTCATGCTAGAATTGTATTAACCGGAAACATAATACATGTGTGAATACATAGACAAACAGAGTGTCACTAGTATGCCTCTACTTGACTAGCTCGTTAATCAAAGATGGTTATGTTTCCTAACCATGAACAAAGAGTTGTTATTTGATTAACGAGGTCACATCATTAGTTGAATGATCTGATTGACATGACCCATTCCATTAGCTTAGCACCCGATCGTTTAGTATGTTGCTATTGCTTTCTTCATGACTTATACATGTTCCTATAACTATGAGATTATGCAACTCCCGTTTACCGGAGGAACACTTTGGGTACTACCAAACGTCACAACGTTACTGGGTGATTATAAAGGAGTACTATAGGTGTCTCCAAAGGTACATGTTGGGTTGGCGTATTTTGAGATTAGGTTTTGTCACTCCGATTGTCGGAGAGGTATCTCTGGGCCCTCTCGGTAATGCACATCACTTAAGCCTTGCAAGCATTGCAACTAAATGAGTTAGTTGCGGGATGATGTATTACAGAACGAGTAAAGAGACTTGCCGGTAACGAGATTGAACTAGGTATAGGAATACCGACAATTGAATCTCGGGCAAGTAACATACCGATGACAAAGGGAACAACGTATGTTGTTATGCGATCTGACCGATAAAGATCTTCGTAGAATATGTAGGAGCCAATATTGGCATCCAGGTCCCGCTATTGGTTATTAACCGGAGACGTGTCTCGGTCATGTCTACATTGTTCTCGAACCCGTAGGGTCCGCACGCTTAAGGTTACGATGACAGTTATATTATGAGTTTATGCATTTTGATGTACCGAAGGTTGTTCGGAGTCCCGGATGTGATCACGGACATGATGAGGAGTATCGAAATGGTCGAGACATAAAGATTGATATATTGGAAGCCTATGTTTGGATATCGGAAGTGTTCCGGGTGAAATCGGGATTTTACCGGAGTACCGGGAAGGTTACCGAAACTCCCCGGGAGCTAAATGGGCCATGATGGGCCTTAGTGGAAAAGAGAAGAGGCAGCCCTACATGGGCTGCGCGCCTCCCCCTTCCCCTAGTCCTATTAGGACTAGGAGAGGTGGCCGGCCCCCTCCTTCTCTTTTCCCCCTCCGCGAATCCTATTCCAACTAGGATTGGGGGGGGGGGGAATCCTACTCCCAGAGGGAGTAGGACTCTCCTGGCGCACCCCTTGTGGCCGGCCAGCCTCCCCCCTTTGGTCCTTTATATACTGAGGTAGAGGCACCCTAGAACACACAAGTTGATCCACGTGATCTATTCCTTAGCCGTGTGCGGTGCCCCCAGCCACCATATTCCTTGATAATAGTGTAGCGGAGTTTAGGCGAAGCCCTGCTGCTGTAGTGCATCAAGATCGTCACCACGCCATCGTGCTGACGGAACTCTTCCCCGACACTTTGCTGGATCGGAGTCCGGGGATCGTCATCGAGCTGAACGTGTGCTCGAACTCGGAGGTGCCGTAGTTTCGGTACTTGATCGGTTGGATCGTGAAGATGTACGACTACTTCCTCTATGTTGCGTCAACGCTTCCGCAGTCGGTCTGCGTGGGTACGTAGACAACACTCTCCCCTCTTGTTGCTATGCATCACATGATCTTGCGTGTGCGTAGGAAATTTTTTGAAATTACTACGAAACCCAACAGACGGTACTTCGGAGATGGAGATCACAAGTACAAGAAGATGATGGCCATATCATATCACTTATATTGATTGCATGTGATGTTTATCTTTTATGCATCTTATCTTGCTTTGATTGACGGTAGTATTATAAGATGATCTCTCACTAAATTTCAAGATAAAAGTGTTCTCCCTGAGTATGCACCATTGCCAAAGTTCGTCGTGCCCAGACACCACGTGATGATCGGGTGTGATAAGCTCTACGTCCATCTACAACGGGTGCAAGCTAGTTTTGCACACGCAGAATACTCAGGTTAAACTTGACGAGCCTAGCATATGCAGATATGGCCTCGGGACACTTAGACCGAAAGGTCGAGCGTGAATCATATAGTAGATATGATCAACATAGCGATGTTCACCATTGAAAACTACTCCATTTCATGTGATGATTGGTTATGGTTTAGTTGATTTGGATCACGTAATCACTTAGAAGATTAGAGGGATGTTTTTTCTAAGTGGGAGTTCTTAAGTAATATGATTAATTGAACTTAACTTTATCATGAACTTAGTACCTGATAGTATCTTGCTTATTTATGTTTGATTGTAGATAGATGGCCCGTGCTGTTGTTCCGTTGAATTTTAAATGCGTTCCTTGAGAAAGCAAAGTTGAAAGATGATGGTAGCAATTACACGGACTGGGTCCGTAACTTGAGGATTATCCTCATTGCTGCACAGAAGAATTATGTCCTGGAAGCACCGCTGGGTGCCAGGCCTGCTGCTGGAGCAACACCAGATGTTATGAACGTCTCGCAGAGCAAAGCTGATGACTACTCGATAGTTCAGTGTGCCATGCTTTACGGCTTAGAATCGGGACTTCAATGACGTTTTGAACATCATGGAGCATATGAGATGTTCCAGGAGTTGAAGTTAATATTTCAAGCAAATGCCCGGATTGAGAGATATGAAGTCTCCAATAAGTTCTATAGCTGCAAGATGGAGGAGAACAGTTCTGTCAGTGAGCATATACTCAAAATGTCTGGGTATAATAATCACTTGATTCAATTGGGAGTTAATTTTCAGATGATTGCGTCATTGACAGAATTCTCCAATCACTGCCACCTAGCTACAAGAGCTTCGTGATGAACTATAATATGCAAGGGATGAATAGGACTATTCCCGAGCTCTTCGCAATGCTAAAAGCTGCGGAGGTAGAAATAAAAAAGGAGCATCAAGTGTTGATGGTCAACAAGACCACTGGTTTCAAGAAAAAGGGCAAAAGGAAGAAGAAGGGGAACTTCAAAAAGAACAGCAAGCAAGTTGATGCTCAAGAGAAGAAACCCAAATCTGGACCTAAGCCTGAAACCGAGTGTTTCTACTGCAAGCAGACTGGTCACTAGAAGCGGAACTGCCCAAAGTATTTGGCGGATAACAAGGATGGCAAGGTGAACAAAGGTATATGTGATATACATGTTATTGATGTGTACCTTACTAGAGATCGCAGTAGCACCTGGGTATTTGATACTGGTTCTGTTGCTAATATTTGCAACTCGAAACAGGGACTACGGATCAAGCGAACACTGGCGAAGGACGAGGTGATGATGCGCGTGGGAAATGGTTCCAAAGTCGATGTGATCGCGGTCGGCACGCTACCTCTACATCTACCATCGGGATTAGTATTAGACCTAAATAATTGTTATTTGGTGCCAGCATTGAGCATGAACATTATATCTGGATCTTGTTTGATGCGAGACGGTTATTCATTTAAATCAAAGAATAATGGTTGTTCTATTTATATGAGTAATATCTTTTATGGTCATGCACCCTTGAAGTGTGGTCTATTTTTGATGAAGCTCGATAGTAGTGATACACATATTCATAATGTTGAAGCCAAAACATGCAGAGTTGATAATGATAGTCCAACTTATTTGTGGCACTGCCGTTTAGGTCATATCGGTGTAAAACGCATGAAGAAACTCCATACTGATGGACTTTTGGAACCACTTGATTATGAATCACTTGGTACTTGCGAACCGTGCCTCATGGGCAAGATGACTAAAACACCGTTCTCTGGTACTATAGAGAGAGCAACAGATTTGTTGGAAATTATACATACAGATGTATGTGGTCCAATGGATGTTGAAGCTCGTGGCGGATATCGTTATTTTCTCACCTTCACAGATGATTTAAGCAGATATGGGTATATCTACTTAATGAAACATAAGTCTAAAACATTTGAAAAGTTCAAAGAATTTCGGAGTGAAGTTGAAAATCATCGTAACAAGAAAATAAAGTTTTTATGATCTGATCGTGGAGGAGAATATTTGAGTTACGAGTTTGGTCTACATTTGAAACAATGCGGAATAGTTTTGCAACTCACGCCACCTGGAACACCACAGCGTAATGGTGTGTCCGAACGTCGTAATCGTACTTTACTAGATATGGTGCGATCTATGATGTCTCTTACAGATTTACCGCTATCGTTTTGGGTTATGCTCTAGAGACAGCCGCATTCACGTTAAATAGGGCACCATCAAAATCCGTTGAGACGACGCCTTATGAACTGTGGTTTGGCAAGAAACCAAAGTTGTCGTTTCTAAAAGTTTGGGGCTGCGATGCTTATGTGAAGAAACTTCAACCTGATAAGCTCGAACCCAAATCAGAGAAATGTGTCTTCATAGGATACCCAAAAGAGACTGTTGGGTACACCTTCTATCACAGATCCGAAGGCAAGACATTTGTCGCTAAGAATGGATCCTTTCTGGAGAAGGAATTTCTCTCGAAAGAAGTGAGTGGGAGGAAAATAGAACTTGATGGGGTAACTGTACCTGCTCCCTTATTGGAAAGTAGTACATCGCAGAAACAGGTTTCTGTGACACCTACACCAATTAGTGAGGAAGCTAATGATAATGATCATGAAACTTCAGAACAAGTTACTACTGAACCTCGTAGATCAACCAGAGTAAGATCCGCACCAGAGTGGTACGGTAATCCTGTCCTGGAAGTCATGCTACTAGATCATGATGAACCTACGAACTATGAAGAAGCGATGGTGAGCCCAGATTCCGCAAAATCGCTCGAAGCCATGAAATCTGAGATGGGATCCATGTATGAAAACAAAGTATGGACTTTGGTTGACTTGCCCAATGATCGGCAAGCAATTGAGAATAAATGGATCTTCAAGAAGAACACTGACGCTGACGGTAATGTTACTGTCCACAAAGCTCGACTTGTCGCAAAAGGTTTTCGACAAGTTCAAGGGATTGACTACGATGAGACCTTCTCACCCGTAGCGATGCTTAAGTCTGTCCGAATCATGTTAGCAATTGCCGCATTTTATGATTATGAAATTTGGCAGATGGATGTCAAAACTGCATTCCTGAATGGATTTCTGGAAGAAGAGTTGTATATGATGCAGCCGGAAGGTTTTGTCGATCCAAATGGAGCTAACAAAGTGTGCAAACTCCAGCGATCCATTTATGGACTGGTGCAAGCCTCTCGGAGTTGGAATAAACGCTTTGATAGTGTGATCAAAGTATTTGGTTTTGTACAGACTTTTGGAGAAGCCTGCATTTACAAGAAAGTGAGTGGGAGCTCTGTAGCATTTCTGATATTATATGTAGATGACATATTACTAATCGGAAATGATATAGAATTTCTGGATAGCATAAAGGGATACTTGAATAAGAGTTTTTCAATGAAATACCTCGGTGAAGCTGCTTACATATTAGGCATTAAGATCTATAGAGATAGATCAAGACGCTTAATTGAACTTTCACAAAGCACATACCTTGACAAAGTTTTGAAAAAGTTCAAAATGGATCAAGCAAAGAAAGGATTCTTGCCTGTGTTACAAGGTGTGAAATTGAGTAAGACTCAATGCCCGACCAATGCAGAAGATAGAGAGAAAATGAAAGATGTTCCCTATGCTTCAGCCATAGGCTCTATCATGTATGCAATGTTGTGTACCAGACCTTTATGTGTGTCTTGCTATAAGTCTAGCAGGGAGGTACCAAAGTAATCCAGGAGTAGATCACTGGACAGCGGTCAAGAACATCCTGAAATACCTGAAAAGGACTAAGGATATGTTTCTCATATATGAAGGTGAAAAAGAGCTCATCGTAAATGGTTACTTTGATGCAAGCTTTGACACTGATCCGGACGATTCTAAATCGCAAACCGGATACGTATTTACATTAAACGGTGGAGCTGTCAGTTGATGCAGTTCTAAACAAAGCGTTGTGGCGGGATCTACATGTGAAGCGGAGTACATAGCTGCTTCGGAAGCAGCAAATGAAGGAGTCTGGATGGAGGAGTTCATATCCGATCTAGGTGTCATACCTAGTGCATCGGGTCCAATGAAAATATTTTTGTGACAATACTGGTGCAATTGCTTTGGCAAAGGAATCCAGATTTCACAAGAGAACCAAGCACATCAAGAGACGCTTCAATTCCATCCGGGATCTAGTCCAGGTTGGAGACATAGAGATTTGCAAGATACATGCGGATCTGAATGTTGCAGACCCATTGACTAAGCCTCTTCCACGAGCAAAATATGATCATCACCAAAGCTCCATGGGTGTTAGAATCATTACTGTGTAATCTAGATTATTGACTCTAGTGCAAGTGGGAGACTGAAGGAAATATGCCCTAGAGGCAATAATAAAGTTATTATTTATTTCCTTATTTCATGATAAATGTTTATTATTCATGCTAGAATTGTATTAACCGGAAATAATACATGTGTGAATACATAGACAAACAGAGTGTCACTAGTATGCCTCTACTTGACTAGCTCGTTAATCAAAGATGGTTATGTTTCCTAACCATAGACAAAGAGTTGTTATTTGATTAACGGGATCACATCATTAGGAGAATGATGTGATTGACTTGACACCATTCCGTTAGCTTAGCACTCGATCGTTTAGTATGTTGCTATTGCTTTCTTCATGACTTATACATGTTCCTATGACTATGAGATTATGCAACTCCCGTTTACCGGAGGAACACTTTGTGTGCTACACAAACGTCACAACGTAACTGGGTGATTATAAAGGTGCTCTACAGGTGTCTCCGGTACATGTTGGGTTGGCGTATTTCGAGATTAGGATTTGTCACTCCGATTGTCGGAGAGGTATCTCTGGGCCCTCTCGGTAATGCACATCACCTAAGCCTTGCAAGCAATGCAACTAAATGAGTTAGTTGAGAGATGATGTATTACGGAACAAGTAAAGAGACTTGCCGGTAACGAGATTGAACTAGGTATTGATATACCGACGATCGAATCTCGGGCAAGTAACGTACCGATGACAAAGGGAAAAATGTATGTTGTTATGCGGTCTGACCGATAAAGATCTTCGTAGAATATGTGGGAGCCAATATGAGCATCCAGGTTCCGCTATTGGTTATTGACCGGAGACATGTCTCCGGTCATGTCTACATTGTTCTCGAACCCGTAGGGTCCGCACGCTTAAGGTTTCGATGATAGTTATATTATGAGTTTATGAGTTTTGATGTACCGAAGTTGGTTCGGAGTCCCGGATATGATCACGGACATAACGAGGAGTCTCGAAATGGTCGAGACATAAAGATTGATATATTGGGCGGCTATATTCGGACACCGGAAGTGTTCCGGGGAAGTTTCGGATAAAACCGGAGTACCGGGGGGCTACCGAAACCCCCCGGGGGGTTAAGGGGCCTCATGGGCCTAAAGTGGAGAGGAGGAGGGGCTGCCAGGGCAGGCCGCGCGCCCCCTCTCCCCCTAGTCCGAATTGGACAAGGAGGGAGGGGCGGCGCCCCCCTTTCCTTCCTCTCCTCTCTCCCTTCCTTCCCCCTCTCCTACTTGGACAAGGAAAGGCAGGGGAGTCCTACTCCCGGTAGGAGTAGGACTCCTCCTGCGCGCCCCCTACTAGGGCCGGCCGCACCCCTCCTTTGGCTCCTTTATATACGGAGGCAAGGGGCACCCCTAGACACACAAGTTGATCCACGTGATCGTTTTCTTAGCCGTGTGCGGTGCCCCCTTCCACCATAATCCTCGATAATACTGTAGTGGTGCTTAGGCGAAGCCCTGCGACAGTTGAACATCAAGATCGTCACCACGCCGTCGTGCTGACGAAACTCTTCCCCGACACTTTGCTGGATCGGAGTCCGGGGATCGTCATCGAGCTGAACGTGTGCTGAAACTCGGAGGTGCCGTAGTTTCGGTGCTTGGATCGGTCGGATCGTGAAGACGTACGACTACATCAACCGCGTTGATATAACGCTTCCGATGTCGGTCTACAAAGGTACGTAGATCACACTCTCCCCTTGTTGCTATGCATCACCATGATCTTGCGTGTGCGTAGGAATTTTTTTGAAATTACTACGTACCCAACAAAGCTGGATTACTCAAGAAGCTAGCCCCACTTACATTATGTATAGAGGTCCTCCATCTGCTATTGTGAAGACGGAGTTGTAGGGAGATCCCGAGTCAATCCCTGGAACTATAAATTCTGTTCTTGAACATAAACATATCGAAAGATTGATGCCGCAATACACATCCTAAAATTGTTTGATCCGTTTAATTGCAATTGTCATCTCGTGATCCTCCAACGCAACGCAACTCCCAATTAGTGATCTGACGCTCTAATTTTACGGAGGGAGTACTTCATCAGAAAAAAGGAACACATAGCATTAATGTGTTCTTTCATGTGGCCTTTAACTAACAAACATGTTTCAAAGTTCTCCACCTTTGCCATGGGATAGAACCTGCTTCACAAAGAGCTATTAGTGTAGTTCCTCTTTCTTTTAAAGACCAGGTTCTCTTCTTGCATATTATTCTAATTATTGATTTGATTTGTAGGACTTACATCGATTTGGCACAATTTGATGAACTTGATTTTTAGCTGGCCATTAATGTTAGAGCTTTTATTGTTCGCCTGTGCAACCACGACACTTTTACTAATAATATACATATACATAAATCAAGGCAAGATCAAATTATGGGCTTGGAGAGCCACCAGTGTGGTGTGGGTTCTTGGGCTACCCATCGTTCGTTCAGGAGAGTCTGACGGGATATTTGAAGCACTTCTAACGCAAAGGAATAAGAAAGCTCCGAAGCCTGTTGAGATAAGCATCCAGAACCCTAGCCCCCGCGTCATCCCCCACGCGGGCGTCTCGGGCGGCGGCGCGCCCTCCCCCCTCCTCTCCTCCTCCCTGCCCTCCCTCGCCCTCGCCGCCGGCCGCAGCCTCCGGGGCAAAGCCCCTCGCGGTGGCTGGCGGCGGGCCCCCTCTCTCCTCCGCTCGAGGGTGGCCGGTGCGGGGCGGCCTTCTCTGGCGACGGCGTCAGGCGTGCATGGGGCTCGCGGTGCGGCGGCGGTGGCTCTCGACGGCGCATGCTTGCGGCTGTGGTGGCGGCGGCGACGGCGCGGCGGCTACGTGCCCGTGATGGCGGCGGTGGCTCAGATCTGGCCATGGGCTGCAGCGGGTAGGTTCTGGCGGGCCCCTTCTCTACGGGCTCCGTCTCGGCCTCCCTCTCCTATGTCTGGGCTGGAGGTGGGCTGGTGCTGGGGAGGTGGGAGGTGTCGGCCGGATCTGACGCGATTTTTCCAGCCGGCGGCGCGGGTTGGGGCAGCGGTCGGCGTGGCTGCTGCTCCGGCCGTGGGCGGCAGCGCGGGTGAGGTCCTGGTGGTGGCCTCCCGAGTGGTGCGGCGGCTACACGGTGGCTGGCGCTCTGCCCGCGCATCGGCGGCCGCTTCTCCGCCGTCGGCTCATTCTGCGTGGCCGTTTCGACTCGTCACTTCTCGTCGTCGGCCTCTACTTAATCGAGAGCTGCCCGCTCCTACTGCAATCCAATCGCTGCGTTCGCGCCCGTTGTCGGACCCTAGCTCGCTCGCGCCCGGCAGCCAGGACCGCTCGTCTCGCGCCCGGCGCAGGACTGAGCTCGTCTCGCACCGTGCAGCAGGACGGGTCGATGGAGGCCAATTTTGGCCGCCTTTTGGGTCTCGGCGCTGGGGGCCCAGGGTGTGAAAGGCGCGGCCTTTCCACTCATCTCTTTGGTTGGGGTAGCGACGGGTCTCGGGTGAGGTGGTGTCAAGGTCTTGGATGCCGGGGCGGCGGCCTTGGTGGTAGCGCGGTGCTCTTGGGCAGAGGCCGTTGCTTGGTGCTGCCTGGTGACCATGGCCGTGTGGGCGGCATGGTGGCTGGGGTGTGGCGTTCGGTGGCGATGAGTGTTAGCTGGCCGTGGGGGTGAAAACCTGCTCTATCTTCGGACGGACGCGGCGGCGTGTACGCGTTACCTTCTTGAAGGCGTCGCGGCTCTCATCAGTCATCATGTTGCTCCAGAGGAAACTCTGACCCCCGGGTCGGGCGGTGGCGGCGCGTTGGCGTCGTAACCTTCTTGGAGGCGCCGCCTTGGAGCTCACGGTTCGTCATATGCGGCTCCATCTCTTCGCGGTGGCGTGTTCACGGTGGAGGACCCCGATTGCTCTTGTAGGTAGGGGTGGTGTTGCTGCGCTCAGCACCTATGTATCCCGTCTTGGGTGTGTGCGCGTGTCGTGGGTTGCGTTTGTACTTGGGTTATGGTGATCTTTGCTTATATATAAAGCGGCGAAAGCCTTTTTTCAGAAAAGCAAAAAATGAACAACCGTGGCTTCTTCGAAGGGCCGACGTACCTCTTTCCCGTCACCACATTCTTAGCTCTTTAGAAATGCCTCAATAGACTTGAGACGCTTTGAGCTTTCAAAGCTTCTTAACCGCTCCTAATTGCTACTTCCTCCATTTCATACTTTTGAAAACTTCTTTCAAATACAATGAAGTATAAGTCATGCTCATCGCTCATGTTGTTAAATTTTATGATCAAATTTAAATCTTAAAAAACATGAGCACACACATTATGAACAAGGAGATACCATTATGTATGCAGAAAGAGCCGTACGTCTAGTTATTTCAATTTTGATGTGATCGAGCCTCCACCTCCAATCGGACAGCAATTCCACCTCCATCCTATAAATTTTAATCCATAGGATAGTCCGTAAGTGAAGCAAAACTTGCATCTAGTTCTATAATAATGATATCCTGACAGAGAGAGCGCGCTGCGGCTTCACAGATCTGCCCCGGCATGCCACTAGATAGCAGCAGCTCCCTTAATCTAATCAACTTGCAACTGCAACTTTAGTCTAATCTACAGTGTACCATAGTACTCCCTTGGTTTCTTTTTACTCGGCGTATTAGATTTATTTAAAGTCAAACTTTATAAAATTTGACCAACTTTACATTAAAAATATCAACACCTACAATATCAAATAAATATAATATTAAAATATATTTCATGATGGATCTAATGATATTAATTGTGTATTGCGAATGTTTATATTTTTTTTGTAGATTTCATCAAACTTTGGAGAGTTTGACTTTGGAAAAATCTAATACGCAAAGTAAAAAAGAAACGGAGGAAGAAATAATTTTAATAAAAAATAGAAGAGATTGTACTAGTGTACTGTCGGTGTCAAAACCGGCGGATCTCAGGTAGGGGGTCCCAAACTGTGCGTCTAAAGGCGGATGGTAACAGGAGGCAGGGAACACGGATGTTTTACCCAGGTTCTGGCCCTCTTGATGGAGGTAAAACCCTATGTCCTGCTTGATTTATTCTTGATGATATGAGTATTACAAGAGTTGATCTACCATGAGATCGGAGAGGCTAAACCCTAGAAGCTAGCCTATGGTATGATTGTATGTATCTATCTATCGACTAGCCTGGCCTCGGTTTATATAATGCACCAGAGGCCTAGGATAACAAGAGTACTAGCCGAATACGCTGGTGGGGAGGAGTCCTTGTCTTGATCACCAAGTTTTGTAGAATCTTCCATGTATGCGGCAGCTGTCCGAACTGGCCCATGAGTATACGGCCATGGGGGTCCTCGGCCCAATCTAACAGATCGGGAGATGACGTGGTGACTACCCCCTAGTCCAGGACACCGTCAGTAGCCCCCTGAACCGGTCTTCAAGTTAGAGACGCTCCTGGATTCTTCCGAACTGTTCTTCATCTTCGGTTGTCGGTCTTGGAAACTGGTTCAACAAATCTTCCCATCTTCGATCTTGAGGATCGCCGAAATGCATTCGACGAGTTTACACGTCGGGTATCCGAGGAGCCCCTTTAAGTTTCCGGCCTTTATCAATGCCTTGTTATATTTATGCCACACCTCAGGTTTGAAGTTGTTCCCGGGAGGCAGTGTCCTCTTTCGTCCGAGCTCTAACGCCGGATAGCATTCGAGGTATCTTTTGCAGCCGAGCACTAATGCCGGACTGCTTCCGAGCTCCAACGCCGGACTATATCCAAGATGTCATAGATCATCTTGGTCCAAAAAAGTTGAAGGAGTTTAGCCGAGCTTAATGCTGGAAATGCCCTCTAAGGAGCCAGCCACTAGGGCCTGAGCTTATGCCAAACTGCTTCCGAGGTGGTGCACCACCCCGACTGTGGGCCAATTTTTTGTCAATATTTTTGATTGGTGCAATTTATTCTCTGCCGAGATATATAGCCAGTAGCCCTCAAGGTGTGTATCGGTTTAAAACCCGAGATGCACCTGAAGGATGACGTAAGACCGTTGATCCCAGTAGCCGCTGAGACTCATGTTGATTTGTAAAATCGGCCCGAGGATCAAGTCCTAGCTCGGCAGGATACTTCGGGACACAAAAAGCGGCGTGCTCAGTCCTCGAGACTCAGGTTGGGTGCGGCCGACCAACCTGAGGATCAAAATCTCCTCGGAAACTGTATTGCACTTAAAATTTTCTGCATTGGATAGGCAATGCAGTAGCCCCCGAGACACTGGTCGGGTGGCAACACCAGATCAGGGGATCGATGTGCCCCTTTAATATTTGTAAATAATAAGCCCAAAGCCCAGTATCCCCCGAGCCTTAATGCGGGCATGGGTGGCCGAATTAAGGATCAATATCCATAGTAA
Organism: Triticum urartu; assembly: GCF_003073215.2. Taxonomy (NCBI): domain Eukaryota; kingdom Viridiplantae; phylum Streptophyta; class Magnoliopsida; order Poales; family Poaceae; genus Triticum; species Triticum urartu. The sequence goes on from NC_053026.1 coordinate 626,465,907, forward strand.
AATCACAAATTATGTGTGATGACTCTATGTATCCAAGTACTTTACGTCATTAATGCTTGGATCCGCATTGTACAAAACTTTGTTGACCGACCATCGGCTTCCACCTCCTCGGCCAGTAGCCGAGGAGTGTTTGTCCTACTTTATAAAGCCTTTATGAGGGCAAATATTTACGACAAACAAGGCAATCTGGCCATAGGGTTTTATAAACAAAGGTACGCAGAGAGATATGTTATATTACGGTTTAACATAAGAGATATCTTCCAAAGAAAATAGTCCCACTATCGATTTCTTTCTTTGGGTTGTCATGCTAAGAATGATCATGAAACCTCACTTCCAATGTAAGAGAAAATATCGAGGATTTAGTTTGGGAGGCCAGTTAATAGCCCCCGGTAGTGTTCGGCGACAGTCGAGGTCAAGCCGTAAACACTTCGGCCATTGTTATGAGTGGCCCGTCATTTAACACAGTCATCGGATCACTGACCAGTTTACGCTTATTGTGACAGTCAGTTTTCGGCTTTCTCCACTGAGGTGCTTAACCGTGTGAGCTGGAAGCACAATCGCAGTGGTTCTCCCTTTGCATGCCTAGCCGAACAAAGCGGAACGTAGGAAGCAAGTGCAGGAACCGGGCAACCCAACTATTGACCGAAGACACAATTCGAAACCGATGCATATATAGCAATATCCGAGAATATTTTTGCCGAATCTATAAAGGTGTCCGACATTGCACTGCGAGACTTGTGCTGAAAACACACAAATAGTTTAAAAGTGCCATAAGCTTGGAAAACCAAAAAACGTCAGTAAAAACTTGACGTCCGAACAAGATCAAGTGTTCGGTGCCAATCCGAAAATTGGTCTTAGAAAAAGAGAGTGCTTCTGTCGTGCTTTAACATTACACATCCGATCTCAAGACTTCAAGCGGGTCAGCCTACGGCAGCAGCCTCCTATCCCGAAGGCGGAGTGCTTCTCGTTAGACCAGTTTAGCGAACTAAACTCGAGCGGTCACTAGAGAGAAAATGGGTTATCTGGATATTGACCACACACTCACGTCGAAAAAGGAGCGATAGAAAAATACTTTGCAACGACCAAGAAGAAAACACATTTACTATAAAATAGCTCATATAAATTTTAAGATCCCCCAAGTGACTTGGGTAAAAGATTTTATGTATAATGATTGTATGTACCGAAGTACTTATATCATATCTTTGTTCAACCGAACTTTAAACGCGTCTTAACCGACCGTCGGCTTCTTCCTCTTCGGTCAAGGACCGAAAAGTGTTATGTACTCCACCTGTCGAGAATATCGACAGTGTTTCCGATAACCAGGAAACCGGGCCATAAGGCTGTAACAGACAAAGCGCGCTCAGGGAACTTATGCTATATTACAAACGAAGTGTAAAAAGCATCTTTGAAGAAAATAGTACCCGCACCGATACCTTTCTTCGGTGCTCATTATTACTATGAGACTTGTGCAATAGATTTTTTGTACTCATGAGTTCCGTTGTGTGCCGACCATGATTGAAAACAATAAGAGCACTAGCTTTCGGCTTCACCCAGTCTGAGGTCAGAGCTCGGAGGACCCGGTCGTGACAATCGCAGAGGTGCTCCCTTTACTCCCTAGCCGAACAATCGGGAACGTAGGAGTAAGCACAGGAGCCAGGCAACCCAGCTTGCAAATCGCTTAAGTCAATATGGTGCATATTGTGGCGTAATACACGAACAAGGAACGAAGCCGTACAAGTATAATCATATACAAGAGGAAAAGCTTCATAAAGGAAGCCCCCAAATAAACGGGGTATTTGAATATGTGTGTCACAAACAAAGTTTGGACAAGGAAATTTTTTACAAGCAACTTTTTTCCAAAAAAGTATAATGCTTGGTCGAACCGAACACAAGTTAAAAATTAAAACTTTGAGCATGAAAGCGACTTAGCTCGTTAATGTGTTCGGCATTGATGACGTGGTCCGAGCTTGATGCGGGACGAGGTTCCATCTCCCAAGCCGGTCCCGAGGTGGCGGAGCGGAGAGCTCGACACGCCGAAGTGGTGACATAGCACGGTCAATGCGGACCGGCAGAATGATGCCGAAGTCCCCGGATCATTTTCCTGTGCACAAAAAATAGTGCAAATCGGAGATAATAGCAATAATAATAATTAAAAAAATGTTGCATAATAAATAATTTATGCAAAGTGAGTAATAAAAGAAATATGGCCTGGCGCCGAAGTAAATGTCGATGCATGGCGTCGGCGTGATCAGGTAAAGGCGTGGCAAAGCCTGAATTCATAGGTCGGTCCGATTTCCGGATGCGGCGTTCGCCGGACCATGTACGGAAACTGACCGAGCCACCATGGAACCGTCGTTAATGCGACCGTCATTCGATAGACCTGTGTACAGATGATGGAACAAACCAGAGTAATAATTTCTTGGGAAAATAAACCCAACAAGCAAAAATTGTTAGGATTAATAGCACCTGGTTTATTTGTTGTAGCATTCCGAAGAAAAGCGACTCCCAGAAGCGGCAATCGATCCGCACATCCATTGCCTGATGGGTGATAAAGCGATGGCCCGGTGATGCTGGCAAAGGTTGGCTTGCCGAGGCGAAGCCCTCGGTCCGGCTAACGGGACGGAGCAGTTCGGCTAGTGACGCCGAAGTCTCCGGAGTAGGTTGATGAAGAGATGGCGAAGCCCCCGGTCCAGCCGAGATGTCGAAGCCTCGATGTCAGCCGATGAGTCGAAGTAGGTCGGTGTGATGGACGCCAGCTCGAAGAAGCAACAATGCGGCCCTGCCGATGCAGGTCGTGACATGGTCAATGTCGGCTTGATGAAGTGACCGTGCGGCAATGTTGGTGATGAATTTATCCTTCACGATGCTGAACTCTTGTTTGGCTTGCCGAGATGACGATCCGAAGAAGTTGAGCTCGGCTCAATAAAGTGACGATGCGTCTAGCGCAGGTCGGCAGTCTTGGAGCAATATTGCCGGACTGGTCTGAGACCAGTATGATGATGAAGATGACCTCTGGGAAGGCTTAAATTTTTATGGGCACGTGTTTAAAAACGACGCACAATACCCTAGAAGAAAATTCCTCTAAAAAGGTTGTCCAATATCACGTTCATAAAGAAACATGAATTCGGGTCGGATCCGTATTCGCGCAGAAAACGGATCCGAGCATTGGTCCACTCATCGGAAGGTTCCCGGAGTTTGAACCGTCGGATCGAGCTGAAATTTGGAGGGGTGGTAGATATGGGAATTAAGCAGTAGATGAATGGTTAGATCTTCCAAAGGACCTCCGAGCTAGGCTCTGGAGACCACGCCCTAAACTCGTCCAGATTCCCGTCTAGATTTGACAGGGCTCCGGTATATCGTAGATTGCTGGAGATTCCTCCATTAGAACTCCACGAAATTTTGCATGGTTGTTGTAGACTCAATTTCGCACAATTCCACCAAAGGGATCGTCAAAGCGATGCTCTAAGAGGTGGTGGCAGCGGATACAAGTTCGTTGTTCGGAAAAACAACACGGTCGCCCGAGGGCAATGTTGACGTTGAGCCCCCGAGCTTCATGGATGATTCCTCCATGATCTTGATAGAGATCGGAGTTGATGTTGAAGAAGGCCCTCGTCCGAACATGATGATCGGAGATGGAGTACGGTCCTCGGTCGAGCCGGTGACGAAGACGCCGGCATCGTAGTTGACCTGCAGACAAGCCATCGATCCTTTTGTCGATCACACAGCGGAACTCTCAATGAAAGCACCAATGTCGGTGTCAAAACCGGCGGATCTCGGGTAGGGGGTCCCGAACTGTGCATCTAAGGCCGATGGTAACAGAAGGCAGGGGACACGATAATTTACCCAGGTTCGGGCCCTCTTGATGGAGGTAAAACCCTACGTCCTGCTTGATTTATTCTTGATGATATGATTATTACAACAGTTGATCTACCACGAGATTGGAGAGGCTAAACCCTAGACGCTAGCCTATGGTATGATTATATGTATCTATCTATCGACTAGCCTGGCCTCGGTTTATATAATGCACCAGAGGCCTAGGATAACAAGAGTACTAGCTGAATACGCCGGTGGGGAGGAGTCCTTGTCGTGATCACCAACTTTTGTAGAATCTTCCATGTATGCGGCAGCTGTCCGAACTGGCCCATGAGTATACGGCCATGGGGGTCCTCGGCCCAATCTAACAGATCGGGAGATGACGTGGTGACTACCCCCTAGTCCAGGATACCGTCACTCTTCCACGAGCAAAACATGATCAGCACCAAGACTCCATGTGTGTTAGAATCATTATTATGTAATCTAGATTATTGACGCTAGTGCAAGTGGGAGACTGAAGGAAATATGCCCTAGAGGCAATAATAAAGTTATTATTTATTTCCTTATATCATGATAGATGTTTATTATTCATGCTAGAATTGTATTAACCGGAAACATGATACATGTGTGAATACATAGATAAACAGATTGTCACTAGTATGCCTCTACTTGACTAGCTCGTTGATCAAAGATGGTTATGTTTCCTAGCCATAGACAAAGAGTTGTCATTTGATTAACGGGATCACATCATTAGGAGAATGATGTGATTGACTTGACCCATTTCGTTAGCTTAGCACACGATCGTTTAGTATTCTGCTATTGCTTTCTTCATGACTTATACATGTTCCTATGACTATGAGATTATGCAACTCCCGTTTACCGGAGGAACACTTTGTGTGCTACCAAACGTCACAACATAACTGGGTGATTATAAAGGTGCTCTATAGGTGTCTCCGAAGGTACTTGTTGGGTTGGCGTATTTCGAGATTAGGATTTGTCACTCTGATTGTCGAGGAGGTATCTCTGGGCCCACTCGGTAATGCACATCAGTATAAGCCTTACAAGCAATGCAACTAATGAGTTAGTTGCGGGATGATGTATTACGAAACGAGTAAAGAGCCTTGCCGGTAACGAGATTGAACTAGGTATTGAGATACCGACAATCGAATCTCAGGCAAGTAACATACCGATGACAAAGGGAACAACGTATGTTGTTATGCGGTTTGACCGATAAAGATCTTCGTAGAATATGTAGGAGCCAATATGAGCATCCAGGTTCCGCTATTGGTTATTTACCGGAGACGTGTCTCGGTCATGTCTACATAGTTCTCGAACCCGTAGGGTCCGCACGCTTAAAGTTAGATGACGGTTATATTATGAGTTTATATGTTTTGATGTACCAAAGGTAGTTCGGAGTCCTAGATGTGATCACGGACATGACGAGCAGCCTCGGAATGGTCGAGACGTAAAGATCAATATATTAAACGACTATGTTTAGACACCGGAAAGGTTCTGGAAGGTTTCAGACATTTATCGGAGTACCGGGGGTTACCGGAACCCCCCGGGAACTATTGGGCCTTGTTGGGCCTTAGTGGAGAGAGAGAGGGGCCGGCCAGGGCAAGAGGCGCACCCCCTCCCCTTGAGTCTGAATAGGACAAGGAAAGGGGGGCGGCACACCCCTTGCCTTTCCCTTCTTGCACTCCTTCCTCCCCCCTCCTTCTTGGACTAGGAAAGGGAGGGGCAAACCTACTTGGAGCAGGTTTCCACCTCCTAGGGCGCGCCACCCCCTTGGCCGACCCTCTCCTCCTCCCCCCTTTATATACGAAGGAGGGGGGCACCCCATAGACACAACAATTGATCTCTTGAGCTCTTAGCTATGTGCGGTGCCCCCCTCCACCATAATCCACCTCGATCATATCGTAGCGGTGCTTAGGCGAAGCCCTGCGTCGGTAGAACATCATCATCATCACCACGCCGTCGTGCTGACGAAACTCTCCCTCAACACTCGGCTGGATCGGAGTTTGAGGGACGTCATCGAGTTGAACGTGTGCAGAACTCGGAGGTGCCGTGCGTTTGGTACTTGATCGGTCGGATCGTGAAGACATATGACTACATCAACCGCGTTGTGCTAACGCTTCCGCTTCCGGTCTACGAGGGTACGTGGACACACTCTCCCCTCTCGTTGCTATGCATCACCATGATCTTGCGTGTGCGTAGGATTTTTTTTGAAATCACTACGTTCCCCAACACCTTATACCAGCGAGGAAGTTAAGCATGCATTATTTCAGATGTTCCCAACCAAGGCCCCGGGACCCGACGGGTTCCCAGCTCATTTCTATCAGAGGCATTGGGATCTATGTGGCGAGGAACTTACTAAGGTCGTACTGCGCATTATCAGGGGTGAAGAGAGTGCGGAAATTATTAATGACACGGTGTTGGTACTTATCCCTAAGGTAACAAACCCTACATTACTGTCTCAGTTCAGGCCTATCAGTCTTTGTAATGTGTTGTACAAAATAGCTTCCAAGGTGGTAGAGAATAGATTGAAACAAATTCTTCCTGATATCATATCAGAAGAACAGTCTACGTTTGTACCTGGAAGGCTTATTACTGACAACATTATATGTGCCTATGAGTGTCTGCATTTCATGAAGAGGAATAGATCAAAAACTTCCGGACTTTGTGCCTTGAAGCTGGATATGATGAAGGCCTACGACAGGCTTGAGTGGGATTATTTACAGGCGATCATGGTGAAACTGGGTTTTGCCCCATCTTGGGTTGATGTGGTGATGTCTATGGTCTGGACCGTATCTTTTTCGGTCTTATTCAATGGAGAGAAGCTGGAACAGTTCAAACCTACAAGAGGTATACGACAGGGAGATCCCATCTCCCCCTATCTATTCTTGCTAGCAGCGAAGGGCCTTTCGTGCCTTTTAAAATCTAATTCTCAGTCATCAGTGCTTAGTGGCGTCAAGGTGGCACCGACAGCTCCTGCTGTTAACCACCTTTTGTTTGCAGATGACAACCTGCTGCTTTTTAAGTCTAGTGTGGATGGTGCAACCAGTGTTTCAAACCTGTTGGATATTTATTGTGGAGCGTCGGGACAGAAGGTAAACAATGAAAAATCATATATTTTCTTCAGCAAGGGGTGCCCTGTCTCTCAAAGATAGGAGGTAAAGGATGTCCTTAATGTGCAAAACGAGACCTTGAGTGAAAGGTATCTAGGGGTGTCGACGGAGGTTGGTTAGTCAAAGAATGGCACTTTCAAATACCTTCGTCATAGGGTATGGGAAAGGATCAAGGGATGGATGGAGAAGCTCTTGTCTGCCGCTGGGATGGAGGTTTTGATTAAATCAGTAGCACAAGCTATTCCGGTATTTTCAATGTCTTGCTTTAGATTGCCAAGGGGTCACTGTGAGAGCATAACTTCTCTCATTCGTCAATTCTGGTGGGACAGCAAACGTGGAAAAAGAAAGTCGTGTTGGGTATCTTGGGATATTATGACTAATCCTAAAAACTTGGGTGGTCTAGGCTTTCGGGACATGGAACTTTTTAACCTAGCCCTGTTGTCTTGGCAAGCTTGGCGGCTACTTCAAAACCCAGAGTCCTTGAGTGCGCGTATACTAAAGGCAATCTACTTCCCGAACATCACTATTGTTGAAGCTGAACTTGGATCATCACCATTGCAGATTTGACGTTCTATTGTGGACGGGCGAGACACCATGTTGAACGGAATTATTCGGAGGATAGGAGACAGAACCACAACACATATTTGGGAGCATAATTGGCTGCCCAGGGACGGGCTGATGAGGCCTCTTTCTTCAAGGGTTGCTAACATGTAACGCCCCGAGACCGATGTGCTAGGTGTCCTCCAGTTATTCGCTGTTGTTGCCTTGTCATTGCTTGTGTGTCATGCATTGCATATCATGTCATCTTGTGCATTTCATTTGCATACATGTTCGTCTCATGCATCCGAGCATTTTCCCCGTTGTCCGTTTTGTAATCCGGCGCACCTATGTCACCCGGTGTCCCATTCTACCTCTTTTCGTGTGCGGGTGTTAAACGTTTTCGGATTGGACCGAGACTTGCCATGCGGCCTTGGTTTACTACCGGTAGACCGCATGTCAAGTTTCGTGCCATTTGGACTTCGTTTGATACTCCAACGGTTAACCGAGGGACCGAAAAGGCCTCGTGTGTGTTGCAGCCCAACACCTCTCCAAAGTGGCCCAAAACCCACCTAAACCTCCTCCATCCTCTCGGTTGTTCGATCACGATCGCGTGGCCGAAAACCATGCTCAATTTGGAGCCTCCTAGCTCCCTCTACCTATAAATATGTGCTCCCCTCCAAAAATTCCGCGCAGATCAAACCCTAACTTTTTCCCTCGCGCCGCCGGACACTTCTTCCACCGACGGACATGTCCAGCCGCCACCTCACTTCATCCAATCAGAAGCTGCCACGTCACCTCACCGCCGCCTCAGCCAACCGCGAATCGCCACCTGTCCACCGCCGCCGTCCCTGCGCCGCCGGGCCCGCGGAGCCCATCTCCGGCCTGCCCCGGGCCGCGCCGGGCTCGAGGAGACCCGCAGCCTCGCCGCTCGCCGGATCTTCGCCGGACTTCGCCGCGCCTCACCGGAGTGCCCCGCCTCCACCTCGCCGTACCGCACCTTCGCCTGCTGCGAGCTTGCGCGCAGCCCGAGCGCCCCGCTCCTCCCTGGTCGCGCCGCCGGAGCTCCTCCTTGCTCCGCCGCCGCCATGGAAGCACCCCGCCGGAGCTCCTTCACCGCCTGCCATCACGCGCCGTCGTCGGATCCGGCCGGAACGGGTCCGGAGTGACGGGATCGGGTCGTTCCCGAGCGCCCAGCGCCTCCCCGCCTTGCTTCGAACCTCGCCGGAGGTCTCTGCCGTCAGCGTCGCCGCCATGACCTCCTGCCTCGAGCGGTCGCAGGAGGGAGACGACCGGTCAGCCTCCCGGGCCGGCCTCATCCGCTCGTGGGCCGCGCCAAGCCGTCGGCCCAGCCGCGCCGGCCTCACCCCTCCACGTCCTGGGCCAAAGCCCATGGTGAGCCTGCCTTATCCAGCGCCCTGTGCATCATTTCGCTATCCAATGCTCACCTCTCAGTCCTGTTTTTTTCTCTAAGTCCCAGATCCTGTTAATTATTTTGCCATCTTCATCATGTCGTAACTCTGTCATCGTAGCTCCGATTCGCGCGTGTAGCATATCAAAATGTTTGTATCGACGAGGACATCATTTCATCTCATTGCATCAGTTCCATTCGAGCTCATCTTGATGCCCAAAATGTTGTTGGAAAAGGGCTATGTGAGTATTTTGTCAGATCTGTTTCAGCAAATGGCATTTTGTCATTTTTGTCATGTTTAATGTGTGCACGCTATGATCCTGAGCTCTACATGTGTTTTGTTATATGCCATGCCATCTTTACAGGGGTGTATGCCATGTATTTTTGTGACATTTGTGGTGATTAGCACAAGCTTGCAAAGTAGAGTAAGCGGTAATGCTGATTTCAGGGACTTAGAATTTCATTAAGTCCTTGTCCTGTTTTTGTCGTTATGCCATATGTTCATGTTATTTCCTAGTGATCCATGCCTCTTTTGAGCATGAGAAGTAAGGATGTTTTGTTAACATTGTGGTGCTCTATCCATACATGTCTTTGTTTGCATTTATAGAGCACCCTAGCTTGAGTCAATCGAGCTCTACTTTTGCTATATTGTGAATCCTGGCAGATTGTTGACATGTTTAGCGATTTTGCCGAGGATGTTGATATTGATCCGTGCATGGTATGTTGTTGTTCTTTCCATGTCTAGCTTCTATGATATGTATTCTTGATGGGTGTATGCTTAGTTTGTCATGCCATGCTCTGTAGTGAGTGCATCGAGCTCGTAAACATGCCTACTCGTTAACTGATTTGCATGCTCCAGTTTTTCACGAAGTCTGAAACCTGTTTTCATTTGCTCTTTTGCCATGCTTGTTTGAACCTGTAAATGGATGAATTAGCCGTAGCTCAGTGTTCATCTGTTGTCAAGCATCATGAGTGGATCCCTGCCATGTATTTTGTTGTCATGTTTGAGTGTTGTAGCATATTTATCTTGATGCATTTAGTTGGTCACTTGCTGTTTATCGCAGACCGGTGCCATATTTGTTTTGCTTGCCATTTCCAAACCGTGCATCCGACTCCGGTGATCTTTATATCGATTTCAACCAAAATCACCTCACCTTTCCAGTGGCACTCTTGGATTTCCAAGTTGAGGCCAGGTTCTATCATTCATGTCCAAATCATGCATATGCATCACATACCGCATCCCGCATATCATACCATGTTCGTGTGTGGTTTGTTGACTATGTTGTGTGCTTCTTTCCGGTGTTGCTTCTTCGGGTTGGTTCCGGTAACGTCATGATTGTGAGGACCCGTTCGACTTCGTCCGTTTGTCTTTTTCATGGACTTGTTCTTCTTCCTTGCGGTATTTTAGGCAAGATTACCATACCCTCGAAATCACTTCTATCTTTGCTTGCTAGATGCTCGCTCTTTTGCTATGCCTATGCTGCGATACCTACCACTTGCTTATCATGCCTCCCATATTGTTGAGCCAAGCCTCTAATCCACCTTGTCCTAGCAAACCATTGTTTGACTATGTTACCGCTTTGCTCAGCCCCTCTTATAGCGTTGTTAGTTGCAGGTGAAGATTGGAGCTTGTTCCATGTTGGAACATGGATATTTTGTTGGGATATCACAATATCTCTTATTTAATTAATGCATCTATATACTTGGTAAAGGGTGGAAGGCTCGGCCTTATGCCTGGTGTTTTATTCCACTCTTGCCGCCCTAGTTTCCGTCATATCGGTGTTATGTTTCCGGATTTTGCGTTCCTTACGCGGTTGGGTTATAAAGGAAACCCCTTGACAGTTCGCCTTGAATAAAACTCCTCCAGCAATGCCCAACATTGGTTTTACCATTCGCCACCTAGCCTTTTCTTTTCCCTTGGGAGTCGCGCTCCTGAGGGTCATCATTATTTTACCCCCCCCCCCCGGGCCAGTGCTCCTCTGAGTGTTGGTCCAAACTAGAGCCCTGTGTAGTGCCCCCTCGGGGAAACTTGAGGTTTGGTTTTAGTTGTATGGAGACCTCATCTGAGTGTGCCCTGAGAACGAGATATGTGCAGCTCCTATCGGAATTTGTCGGCACATTCGGGCGTTGTTGCTGGACTTGTTTTACCATTGTCGAAATTTCTTGTAACCTGGATGCCGAGTCTGATCGGAATGTCTTGGGAGAAGGAATATCCTTCGTTGACCGTGAGAGCTTGTGATGGGCTAAGTTGGGACACCCTTGCAGGGATTTGAACTTTCGAAAGCCGTGCCCGCGGTTATGGGCAGATGGGAATTTGTTAATGTCCGGTCGTAGAAAACCTGAAGTTGACCTTAATTAGAATACATCAACCGTGTGTGTAACCGTGATGGTCTCTTCTCGGCGGAGTCTGGGAAGTGAACACGATGTTGGAGTTATGCTTGACGTAGGTTGTTCTACGATCACTTCTTGATCATAGTTTCTCGACCGTGCTTTGCCTTCTCTTCTCGCTCTCACTTGCGTATGTTAGCCACCATATATGCTAGTCGCTTGCTGCAGCTCCACCTCATACCTTTTACCCTTCCTATAAGCTTAAATAGTCTTGATCGCGAGGGTGTAAGATTGCTGAGTCCCCGTGACTCACAGATACTTCCAAAACCAGTTTGCAGGTGCCGATGTTACCGAGAAGGTGACGCAACCAAGCTCAAGGAGGAGCTCGATGAAGATCTTGTCCTTTGTCTTATTTCGTTTCTAGTTGATCAGTAGTGGAGCCCAGTTGGGGTCGATCGGGGATCTGTGTAGCATTTGGGGTAGTCTTCTTTTATTTTGGTTCCGTAGTCGGACCTTGTTTGTATCTGGATGATGTAATGCTTTATTCATGTATTTGTGTGAAGTGGCGATTATAAGCCAACTATGTATCTTTTCCCCTATTGTATTACATGGGTTGTTTGCGAAGATTACCTCACTTGCGACATTGCTTTCAATGCGGTTATGCCTCTAAGTCGTGCTTCGACACGTGGGAGATATAGCTGCATCGAGGGCGTTACAAGTTGGTAATCAGAGCCTTCCCCGACTTTAGGAGCCCCCTGCTTGATCGAATAGCTGGCGTTGTTGAGTCTAGAAAAAAATGTTTTGAGTCATTTAGGATAATATATATCGGAGAGTTTAGGAATTCTTTTTACTCCCCAGTCCCTTCATCACTCTGGTGAGGCATCCTGACGTAGAGTTTTGACTCTTCTCTTCTCAAATTTCACTAAATTTTTTTAGGATCACGCGGGTATCTTGGAATCATTCCGATGGTTTTGTGACGAGAACATTGTTCTTGGTGCCTCCTGTCATTTAAGGGTTGTGGCAGTGTCCCGGGGAGTTGAGATCCGAGGTGTTGTCATCACAATTTTATCGTTGCAGTTCTGGAATACCTGAGATTAGTTTCGCCGACATCGAAAATCTCTTTTATGCAGTTGTTGGTGATATAACCTCGACGCCACCCAGTACTGGGGCGGGAGTTCGGGAGTATTGCCATAACTCGTATAACGGATGCTTTTCGAAGGTTGAGGTAAACAATTTCCGAAGGTTTCTTGGTTATGTGTTGAAGGATGGATACAGATGGATTTAGGATTTGTTAGTTTGAGTGAGATATTATGCTTCCCCTGTATCCCCAACACCTGATTGCATAACCGGAAAGTTTCGGGAGTTTATAAGTGGGAATTCCAGTAGCTCTTAGGATATCTTTCCGACAGATGTATGATATGAAATTGGGGGTCGACGTCTAGTGGTCCGCCTATCCATGGTCGGTTTTACAGTGGTCTCCTTGTGTCTTAAAGAGTCCTTGGCTATGCCGACTCGGGGACGCTTCGTATGTCATGTGCACTGCCTTGTACATGATGGTGCTGTATGATTGAGCCCGTGTAGGCCCCACCACGAAAACTTCGGACGAAATCTCTATCATATGTTTGTTCCGGCTTATTCTGCAAGCCAATCCTTTGTTTTGTTTTGAGTTGTGGTATTCGAGTTGCTTCGAAGTCAAATGTTGATTCCATACCTTCCCCAAATGGTGTTCTCATACTCCGATGTGAATACCAATCCATCTTGATCATCAAGATTGTTTTCACAATCATGTTCAACCGGTGTGTTTTCTCTTCAAGCGGATCCGGTCATTTTCAACATCAACAAGATCAATTATCAGTTCTTCTCAATGTTGTTCGTTTCATCCGTCTCCAAGTTGCTTTTGTTTTTCCCCCCCCCCCCCCCTTTTTTTTTTTTTTTTCAAGGACTCAGATTTCTTAATCAACTATCTTGTTATTGATGAGAAGTCTCTCCATTCTTTTCCGTCAATGTTCTTATCTGGTGATGCTCATGGAGATACTAACGGAGCCTCAAGTTCATCATTATTCATTCTTTTTCTTCTCCGGTGGAACCAAGTCTAGCTTTGTTGACCATATCTTTTCCTCGTTTCAAATGTTTCTCCATACCGGTGCACCTCATAATCATTCCCCTCTCGCTATTCAATTGTTCCGGAGTGCTCAAGATATCTCGAAGATTCGTGTTTCCACTCTGCTTTCGTTCCAGCTTTTGCGAGGATGTTACTTCATTTAAGCCATTTAATTCAACCGGTGCAATCTCTCCTTCAAATTGTTCAACGGTGTTTCTTTTGAGTGGGCCCAAACCCACAGGTCTTTTCCCAGGATCTTACCTGACTCTTCCAATTTTCACCGGAGCTATTCTCAAGTCTTTTAAAGTTTGACGTAAGAATGAATTTTCATTAGTCTTATGTCTTCCTCCAAGATCTTTCAAATTCTTTTCATCATTGGTTCAACCTTGCTAATTTTCATCCCGGAGTATCTCAACTATTTGGTGGTGTTCCTCGTCGTCATTCTCTGCATTTGAAGACCGAAGAAGAGTTTTCCCTTGAGTCTTGTTTCGTTCTATCAGAGATTCGTGGTTCTAGCTTAATGCCATCCTCTCATAATTGTTTTGATTGTGAGTATTCTTTTCACCTATCCGGAGCTTTTCATGAGTTGTTTCCATTTCTTTACTCCGGAGGCCATCATCTCAGAAGTATTCATTATCCAACCGACCGATGAATCATTCAAATATTCTCTAATCAGTTTAGGATCTATTCGTTCTCATGTATCTAGATTGTCTCAAGTATCTTCGTTCATTTCACAATTCTTACCGGTGATTCATTCCTTTATTTCGTTCGGTTTTCAATTCTTACGGTGGTTTGTTCAAGAGTTCTCTTCAGTCCTTATCATGTCAATTTATTTGTTATTTCTATCCTACCGGTGGTCCGTTCAATATTTTCCCAAGTTGGCGCTATATCTATCTTAATGCTTTCTACGAGAATAAGTAGTATGTCAAATCCGCTGCTTGTCATCAATTTAAATTGGTGAAGGATGCGCATAACTAATTCTTATTCTTGTTTCATCCAAGTGATTAATTCCTTTTTCCGAAGTGGTTCATCATATCACATTCTCAGTTCGAGATGCTTTATCTTTTCTTTTCCCGGAGTTCCAAGCTCTCATCATCATGAAGTTCCATCTTAAATCATTACAAGGTTTCACCTTGTGTTGTAAACTTCTCTTTCTTGTCGTTACCCTTTGTTACCGGAGTTCTTCATGGAGGTTCTAAATGATAGTTCATCAAGGACTTAATCCGTTCTCGAAACGTTCATCAAGATTATTTTCAGAGGAGTTCAAGCTTTCTTCTTCTTGCAATCCGGAATGCAATTCCTTCTACCGTATCATTTGAGGTGGTGATATGTCATTCTTCATAACTTGAGTTCATGTTTCATGATTCACATGTTGTCAAGAATGAGGTATTTTAAATTCATCAATCTCTTCATTGGAGTTATCTTGGGGTTACATTTCTCCTAAAGCCTTCCCGAAGGATTGTTGCTATCTATGGTACTTATAATGACCCAACTTCTTCATTTATCCTCCCGGTGAAATAAGTTTCTCGTCTCCTTGTTCTTATCAATCAAATTCTTTTCCCGTGAGTGGCAGGTTGTCACCTCATAATTTGAGATGTATGCTATAAGACCATATTAAGCCTATTCTTTTCGTTGTTGATAATCCAACAACTCCGTTCTAGCCTTTGTTGTAAGCGTTCTCTGCCAAGATCTTGTTTTCTACTTCGTTCACTCCTTTCCATTCTCTCTTTTCTTCTGGAGGCATTTTGATGTTGCTCTCTTCTACCTTTCTTCTTGTTCTTGTCAAGATCAAGTTCTTTTCATCTTATCAAGTCTTGCATCTCTTTTCAACCGGAGCGCTATACGCACTTGTTCTTCTTTGTTCCTCCTGTCTATCGGTGCATTTTCAATTTTGTTCATCTCCGTTGTATTCTTTTCTCGTATTTGCTTAACCTCTCAAGGTTCTTTGGTTTCTCTCGTTTGTCAAAAAAGCACCTTAGTTTTACCTCTTCTATTTCTCTTCCGTTGTCCCTCCGGTGCCATTCTAGATCTCGGGACGAGATCCTCTCATAGTGGTGGAGTGTTGTAACGCCCCGAGACCGATGTGCCAAGTGTCCTCCAGTTATTTGCTGTTGTTGCTTTGTCATTTCTTGTGTGTCATGCATTGCATATCATGTCATCTTGTGCATCCAATTTGCATACATGTTCGTCTCATGCATCCGAGCATTTTCCCCGTTGTCTGTTTTGTAATCCGGCGCTCCTATGTCACCCGGTGTCCCTTTCTACCTCTTTTCGTGTGCGGGTGTTAAACATTTTCGGATTAGACCGAGACTTGCCATGCGGCCTTGGTTTACTACCGATAGACCGCATGTCAAGTTTCGTGCCATTTGGACTTCGTTTGATACTCCAATGGTTAACCGAGGGACCGAAAAGGCCTCGTGTGTGTTGCAGCCCAACACCTCTCCAAAGTGGCCCAAAACCCACCTTAACCTCCTCCATCCTCTCGGTCGTTCGATCATGATCGCGTGGCCGAAAACCATGCTCAATTTGGAGCCTCCTAGCTCCCTCTACCTATAAATATGTGCTCTCCTCCGAAAATTCCGCGCAGATCAAACCCTAACTTTTCCCCTCGCGCCGCCCGACACTTCTTCCACCGACGGACATGTCCAGCCGCCACCTCACTTCATCTAATCAGAAGCTGCCACGTCACCACCTTCGTCGCCTCAGCCAATCGCGAATCGCCACCTGTCCACCGCCGCCGTCCCCGCGCCGCCGGGCCCGCGGAGCCCATCTCCGGCCCGCCCCGGGCCGCGCCGGGCCCGAGGAGACCCACAGCCTCGCCGCTCACCGGATCTTCGCCGAATCTTCGGCGGACTTCGCCGCGCCTCGCCGGAGTGCCCCGCCTCCACCTCGCCGTACCGCACCTTCGCCCGCTGCGAGCTTGCGCGCAGCCCGAGCGCCCCGCTCCTCCCTGGTCGCGCCGCCGGACATCCTCCTTGCTCCGCCGCCGCCATGGAAGCACCCCGCCGGAGCTCCTTCACCGCCTGCCATCACGTGTCGCCGCCGGATCCGGCCGGAACGGGTCCAGAGTGACCGGATCGGGTCGTTCCCGAGCGCCCAGCGCCTCCCCGCCTTGCTTCGAACCTCGCCGGGGGTCTCTGCCGTCAGCGCCGCCGCCATGACCTCCTGCCTCGAGCGGTCGCAGGAGGGAGACGACCGGTCAGCCTCCCGGGCCGGCCTCATCCGCTCGTGGGCCGCGCCAAGCCGTCGGCCCAGCCGCGCCGGCCTCACCCCTCCACGTCCTGGGCCAAAGCCCATGGTGAGCCTGCCTTATCCAGCGCCATGTGCATCATTTCGCTATCCAATGCTCACCTCTCAGTCCTGTTTTTTTTCTCTAAGTCCCAGATCCTGTTAATTATTTTGCCATCTTCATCATGTCGTAACTCTGTCATCGTAGCTCCGATTCGCGCGTGTAGCATATCAAAATGTTTGTATCGACGAGGACATCATTTCATCTCATTGCATCAGTTCCATGCGAGCTCATCTTGATGCCCAAAATGTTGTTGGAAAAGGGCTATGTGAGTATTTTGTCAGATCTGTTTCAGCAAATGGCATTTTGTCATTTTTGTCATGTTTAATGTGTGCACGCTATGATCCTGAGCTCTACATGTGTTTTGTTATATGCCATGCCATCTTTACAGGGGTGTATGCCATGTATTTTTGTGACATTTGTGGTGATTAGCACAAGCTTGCAAAGTAGAGTAAGCGGTAATGCTGATTTCAGGGACTTAGAATTTCATTAAGTCCTTGTCCTGTTTTTGTCGTTATGCCATATGTTCATGTTATTTCCTAGTGATCCATGCCTCTTTTGAGCATGAGCAGTAAGGATGTTTTGTTAACATTGTGGTGCTCTATCCATACATGTGCAGCTCCTATCGGGATTTGTCGGCACATTCGGGCGGTGTTGCTGGACTTGTTTTACCATTGTTGAAACGTCTTGTAACCTGGATGCCGAGTCTGATCGGAATGTCTTGGGAGAAGGAATATCCTTCGTTGACCGTAAGAGCTTGTGATGGGCTAAGTTGGGACACCCCTGTAGGGATTTGAACTTTCAAAAGCCGTGCCCGCGGTTATGGGCAGATGGGAATTTGTTAATGTCCGGTCGTAGAAAACCTAAAGTTGACCTTAATTAGAATACATCAACCGCGTGTGTAACCGTGATGGTCTCTTCTCGGCGGAGTCCGGGAAGTGAACACGGTGTTGGAGTTATTCTTGACGTAGGTTGTTCTAGGATCACTTCTTGATCATAGTTTCTCGACCGTGCTTTGCCTTCTCTTCTCGCTCTCACTTGCGTATGTTAGCCACCATATATGCTAGTCGCTTGCTGCAGCTCCACCTCATATCTTTTACACCTCCTATAAGCTTAAATAGTCTTGATCGCGACGGTGTAAGATTGTTGAGTCCCCGTGACTCACAGATACTTCCAAAACCAGTTTGCAGGTGCCGATGTTACCGAGAAGGTGACGCAACCAAGCTCAAGGAGGAGCTCGATGAAGATCTTGTCCTTTGTCTTGTTTCGTTTCTAGTTGATCAGTAGTGGAGCCCAGTTGGGGTCGATCGGGGATCTGTGTAGCATTTGGGGTAGTCTTCTTTTATTTTGGTTCCGTAGTCGGACCTTGTTTGTATCTGGATGATGTAATGCTTTATTCATGTATTTGTGTGAAGTGGCGATTGTAAGCCAACTATGTATATTTTCCCCTATTGTATTACATGGGTTGTTTGCGAAGATTACCTCACTTGCGACATTGCTTTCAATGCGGTTATGCCTCTAAGTCGTGCTTCGACACGTGTGAGATATAGCCGCATCGAGGGCGTTACATAACCCTCCACAACTTGTTTCACAACTTATCAACACCACCACGGCTTCATGGAGAGAGGATCTAGTGCGGGATGTATTCGTGCCACTGGATGCTGAAACAATCCTCAAGATCCCTCTATGCACGAGACAGGTTGGTGATTTTTGGGCATGGTCAGAGGATCCTCAAGGCCGGTTCTCTGTTTCTTTGGCATACTGATGATCTCACGCATCAAGGCGAGCAGAGAGGCATGGTTGGAGGAGGGGCATAATGCTTCTAACACTGCCATCGAGAAGAAGGGATGGTCCTCAATCTGGTCTATGCAAGTTCCATCAAAACTTAAGGTTTTCACATGGAGGCTGGCTCAACACTCGCTGTCGACGGGTGACGTCCTACATCACCGTAATATGTCGTCTACTCATGTTTGCGCACTGTGCGGAGTTGAAGATAACTGGAGACACTCGTTGCTGGAGTGCACCATGGCGAGAAGTGTGTGGGCCTTGAGCAAAGAGGAGCTGGTTCAACACATGTGTGCGAATAGAGATGACAACATGAAGAGCTGGCTTTTTACTATGAGTGAATCACTACCAGCCGAAGACTTCACACAACTGATAGTCACCATGTGGGCGATTTGGCATGCACGTCGCAAGGTAATCCATGAGGGAATCTTCCAAACACCTTTTGCGACTCATAGCTTTATCACAATTTACCTCTCTAAACTACAAGCATTGAAGAAGCCGGTACTAAGACCGGCGCCTCAGGAGGCACGACCTAATTCCTGGATCCCACCGATGACTGGACATGTGAAGATCAATGTCGACGCAGCTATTCCTAGAGCGGGAGGTTTTGGTGTTGTGAGCGCTGTTGCGCGTAACTCAGAAGGCATCTATCAGGGAGCTTCTGTAGTAATTTTCAGAAATATTGATGATCCCGAAGTTCTGGAAACTCTAGCGATCAGAGAGGCGTTAGCACTAGCTAATGACATGTACATTCAGCAAGTTCATGTGGCATTCGATTGCAAGCAGGCCGTCGAAGCCATCAAGGGAGGAACTGCCTCATCTTATGCAGCAATTGTGTTGGAAATTAAGGCACAAGCTACTTCTTTAGTTTCCTGTTTTTTAGCCATGAATTTAGAACCTCAAATGTTGAGGCTCACAAACTAGCAAAGCATGCGTTAACGCACGGGGTTGGCAGCCATGTCTAGTTAGGTTACCCTGGGGATCTTTTGTTCGTCCCTGTAAACTATGTGACGGGTGAATAAAGCTTTGTTGGTTTGCCTAAAAAAAAGAGTTAACGAGCGCTCGTTCGGGAGCTTCGTAACGGTCAGTGCCACTTGACGCGCTCTCAGCCATTCGCCACGTGTCACGCTCTGGACGCTCCCTTCGGATTTTTTTTTAATTTTTTCGCACGCGTTTTCAGTTTTTTAAACGGGGTTTCTTGGTTTTTTCGACGTTTTGGCTTTCCCCCGATATTCCTTAGCTTTTCGAAAAAAATAAAAAAAATCCTTTTGCACGATAAAACGCGTTTTCTTTTTTTTTTCTTTCACCAAAGTCACGGTTTTTTTTTCGTGAGAGGCACGCTTGTGCTTTAGCGAGAGTCACGGTCGTGCCTTTCGGAAACGAAAAAAATACGTTTTTTTTTCTTTCACGACAATCACGGTTTTATTTCCGCGAGAGGTACGGTTGTGCTTTCACGAGAGTCACGACCGTGCCTCTCGGAAAGAGAAAAACAAAACACATTTTTTGTTTTTTTTCTTTCGTAAGAATCACGGTTTTGCTTCCGCGAGAGGCATGGTTGTGCTTTCACGAGAGTCACAGCCGTGACTCTCAGAAAGGGAAAAAATACGCGTTTTTTCTTTTTTTTTCTTTCGTGAGAGTCATGGTTTTGCTCCCGCGAGAGGCACGGTTGTGCTTTCACGAAAATCACGGGCGTGCCTCTCGGAAACGAAAAAGAAACGCGTTTTCTGTTTTTTTCCTTCCACGAGAGTTATAGTTTTGCTTCCACGAGAGACAGATGTGTGATTTCTTCAGAGGCACGGGTGTGCCTCTTTCGGAGAGGGAAAAAACCATGCTCCCGGTTCGGTTTTTTCGTCCGTTTTTTTTTGTGAAAAAAAGTCCGTCAAAACCTATCAACATAGGATCTAGTTTTGAAGATCTCGACACGAGGAATCCAATGATGAAAACGGTTCGAGATTTGAATGCACGGTTTAAAAGATAAAGCGTTTTGAATAAACAAATCTATGAAAAAAGAGAAAACTTTCAGGTTGCGACAAGTGGCGCGCTGCATGCACGCCACTTATTGCGACTTAGGAAAGTGAAATGTTTTTTTAACAAATATTTCTTAATTAGTGATTTCGATTACTGCCGCAGGCGGTCAAAGGTGGAGTATTCTAGAAGACGCGCTCAGTCATGGAAGCGGCCCTCGGACAGCTGGAACGAGCCCAGTCGCCGAGGAATGGTTCCAGTCACTGATCTGTAGGCCCGCTGTTGCACAGCCTGTCATTCGGGTATAAAGTGGACCCATTATATATACTCATTCAGAATATAAAATAATCTCAGGCGTGATCCTCCGGGGCCCCACGAGATCGAGTACGCGTTGGATGTTTTAAGAAAAGTCAGGCTTTTTCTGTGTAGCTAGACCCTGAACATTTCTAGATTTCACAGAACTACCCAACCTGATCCACATATCCATGCATTATTTATGGAGAAACAATTGGTCTGGGATCTTTGTTTGTTTACATTTGTCAAACAACAAGCTACTAAAAAAATAATACTCTCTCCGTCCCAAAATTCTTGTTTTATATTGTTTAGATATGTATGTATCTAGTCACATTTTAGTGTTAGATGCATCCGTATCTAGATAAATTTAAAACAAAAAATTTCAGTATGTAAGTAATAGTTGCACACTAAATTGCTCCCGTGGAGGTCAGCTTACGGTACACTTAGAGGCGAACACAAACCAAATGAAAATAACCATCATAGTTCCACGGAGATATACACAGGCAAACACCGTCCCAAAAGTCACACCCATCCCTATAACAAACAAATGAATGACTTGTGTCACTTTTCAGGCATCATGTTGCTTCTCCAAGTTTTTTGGGATTTTCAGCGCACATTTTTTCCTAATTGCTTTAGTTTTGTGAACGGTCTTTTCGTTCTGTCTCACATATTAATTGTAATAACATCTTATGCTATTGGACAAATGAAGTAGTATTTTAAAATTCAAGCACAAAGTAGATATTTGTTCCCCTCACGAGTGCATAACAAAATAGCATAGGCAAAAATGTTACAAATGCTGATAAGCGCTAACTCTAGGCTAACTAAAATGATGTAACCTTGATTTGACATCTATGTGTCTCTTCTGTAAAAACAGCACACATCACTATAAGCAGAGAGCCCACAACATCCCAAAAGACTAGCCTGAAGGGAGTGTGACGCTCTCCCTTATAAAATGATTCTAGCCCCCTCTCGTAACTGAGGCGGGACTAAAGTCACTTGGCAACGCCCAATGGTCAGGTTATGACATTTTGCCATGCCTTGTTTTTCTTTCGTCTCAACCGTGTAGAACAGAGTGTAAACCAATATTCTGAAACAACGAGGATCTATCTGTGAATATCCTCCCCTGGACCGTAAACGAATCCCTTTTGCGGCCCACCCCGGGAAAGTTCCGTGAATTCCCGTTCCGTGGAGACAGCAGCCCAACACCAAAAGCAACAGGTTGGAGTACTACTACTACTAGTAAACAAATTTCGAGTGGCCAGCAGCCAGGAGGATCCATCTCCCTCCCTCGCGGCGTTTCTTGGATTTGGCTCCGGAGGAGGAATCCGGAGCGCCCCATCCGCGTCTCTCGATCGAATCGCCGGCCCCCCCGATCCCGTCGCCCGGTGCGGTTCGAATTCGGCCCGGAATTGGCGTTCGGTTCGGGGGCGGGGCTGGATTCTTGATTGGCTGGCCGGGTTGTCTCCGCGGGGAGGCTCCGTCCGCCGGGAATCGCGCCTTCCTCGTCTGCCCAAGGTGAGCGACTTCTCCTGTCGATCGGTTGGTTCGGTGCAGCTGTTAGCGCTTAGCGGCGGGGATTCTCTGCGGAATTCCCCCCCTTGTTTCTATCGGAACTTTACCAGGAGAGAATTTCAATGTTTCTTTTGTACTGTATGTGCTAAATTCGGAGTCTTTGTTCGAATCTCTCTGAGCGATGCTGTATTACAGACGAAAAAGAACCCATGCTCTCTCCATTTTTTATTTAAAGAATACTAATCTTGGTAATTGTGGTGGTCAGTTACCCAAGCATATCATCAGATTGTGCTGTTTTTAATCATGTTATATGTTACCACTTTAGTGACCTAAGACGTCTTATATATGTTGACAGAGGGAGTGCGAAATGCTAGTACTAGTTTCTCTAGGATCATTGCTCAAATAATACCAAGCTGTGCAATGCCATGCTTGCCAACAATGGCTAAACATTGCGACTCTTAATACGCGATTCTTTCCGCCAGGGAAATGTGCTAACGAGGGTCTGATGGGGCGTGATGGAGGGCAGGAAAGAGAGGGGGAGATCTCGTAGAGTGTTTCGGCGGATGGCGATGCAGTGCCTCTGCTCCGGGGAGCAGGCCAATCTGGTGGATGAGCTCAACCCGTCAAATGGCGAAATCGAGTTGTATGCCAAAAATGACGGCCTTCGGGAAGCCGAGTTGTCTCTCCAGGAGGGTGGATCCCTTAACTATGAGGTTGGTGCTTCATCTTATAATAACATAAATCTTCTCATTTTGAATTGTCTACTGCGATGCCTATATCACATTTTCCTTGTATGTTTGCTTCATGCCGAACGATACTATATGCAACTGAAGTCCTTGTGCTGTTTATTGGACTGTTTCATGTATCGATTGTCTATATTTTTTTTCCTCCAGAAGAGGTTTTTTTTTGGTCTTAGACTCTGCTGCATAATGTGTCCAAAACATCTGTCTTTGACAGATCATGCGTGCTTTCTGAAATTATAGGTGCCTCTGCCTGCTATTTCTCTTCATTATAATTGTATATTGAATTTTATGCTAGTTTGTAGTTACCATCATATAAATCACAACACAGTAGATACTCTGAATTTCTCCACCCTGTGTGCTGTAGTACACCAGTCTGCAATTTGTACTCCACCAATCTGCAGTTTTTTGCTGTTGGTATGCTTTCACATGTGTAAGAAAGATGCCTTGCCTAATGATTGTAAGCTTGATAGCCATCCCAATAAGGGTGCTCCAAATTTATTTCATTCATAGTTCATAAGTGTAAATACCAATAATTTTTCAGGAAGCAAGGGCATTGCTTGCAAAAGTCGAGTACCAACAGGGGCATGTTGAAGAAGCACTTCGTGTGCTTGATGGGATAAACACGGCTGAACTAATTCCTATGGTGAAAATGTCCATCTGTAGATTAGCAAGGGCCGATCCACATTCCAGTTATCCACCAATGTCCTTGCATACTGTTAATCTAGTAATGGAGACCATATATCTCAAAACTATAGCACTTCGTGATCTTGGGAAGTTCAAAGGTATGACCCCTACCTCTCGTTTTTGTATGGATGCCCATCATTTGATCTTCTCTTCATTTCTGTCATACTATTTTTCAAACATTACTTCAACTCAATTTCGTTTTGCAGAAGCTGCACAAGAATGCAGTACGATATTGGACGTTGTAGAATCGGCACTGCCTAAGGGCTTACCAGCCAAGTTTGGAGATGGTAGTAACTTGAATGCAACAATACGCAGTGCCGTTGAGTTGCTTCCTGAGCTATGGAAATTAGCGGATTTCCCTCCTAAAGTGCTCTCTTCATATAGGGGGGCTCTTCTTAGTAATTGGAATCTGGATGCAAAGGCCATTGGTAGAATACAGAAGGAGTTTGCTATTTTTCTCCTATACAGTGGCTGTGAGGCCTGCACTCCACCTCTTCGATCCCAATTGGATGGTTCATTTGTACCTCGGAATAATTTGGAGGAAGCTATTCTTCTTTTGATGATTTTATTGATGAAATTCAACCTTAAGAGGCTTGAGAGAGACCCAACTGTGATGCATCATCTGACTTTTGCATTGTCCTTATCAGGACGGTTAAAACCTCTAGCCGGTCAGTTTGAAAAACTATTACCTGGTGTGTTAGACAGCAGAGAGTGGTTGTACAATGTTGCACTGTGTTACCTAGCAGAAGAAGATGATCTAGCTGCCCTCAATCTGCTCAAAATGATACTAAGATTTGGAGAGGACCCCAGTTGTCTCAAAGAACTTCTTCTAACTTCAAAAATTTGTAGCGAGAACGGTGCACATGCTGAAGAAGGTGCATCCTATGCACGCAGAGCCCTTGCTAGTCTCGATGGAGGTTGTGACCAGTTAGAGGTTGTCGCGGACCTTCTACTTGGCATTTCCCTCTCCCGTCAAGCTAGATATGCTCCGAGTGGTACGGAGAGGGCTTCTCAGCAGCGTGAAGCCCTGAAGGTGCTTGGTGTTGCTGAAAAGAAGATGCAAGACAAAGATTTTAGGGTACTGTACAATCTGAGCCTTGAAAATGCTGAGCAGAGGAAACTAGATGCAGCAGCACTTTATGCAAAGAAGCTACTGAAATTGGAGAATGGTTCAGAATTAAGGAGCTGGCTCCTTGTAGCTCGTATCACGAGTGCTCAAAAACGGTTTGAAGATGCTGAATCTATTGTAAATGCTGCCCTTGATCAGACTGCAAAGTGGTGCCAAGGAGATCTGTTGCAAACCAAAGCCAAAATTCAGGCTGCAAACGGGCAATTTAAGAAGGCAGTCGAGACTTATACCCAGCTTCTTGCTGTCATCGAACTCAGGAAGAAAAGTTTCAACTCTGGGATTTTTGTATTACAGGTAACTACCTGACAAAAATCGATTTTGGAGTTTTTGCTAAAGCATGGGACTGTCGTGCTTAATATGTTCACAGTATTATCTTTCATTTCTGTACTATATCTATTTGCATATATGATGACAAACTGAAAATAAAAATCTGTATCTGTTAAATAAATAACCTTTTACTGTAATAAGAAAAAGCCAGCCCGAACATTTTTTATCATATCTTTGATTAATGACAGCTAGAATGACAAGCATCTTACATGATTTTTAAGCATATACCCATGTCAGGAATATTGCTTTTGAATAAAAGGGGAGAGCATTGTTCTGTTTGCCACATACAGTTATGGGATTCCATTAGAAAAAGAAGTGATAAGACTTCTCTGATATCGCTGTTCAACTTTTCGCAGGGCACGAAGGATGATGGAAGCATGGAAACAGAGGCATGGTACAATCTGGCCCTTCTGTACCTAAGCCTGTCACAGTGGAGGGATACAGAGCTTTGCATATCCAAAATAAAGGCTATCAGTGCATATTCTCCCTTGGCTTATCATGCTACAGGTGCTTCATATTCTCCTTACCAGCAACTTCCCCGTTCTCAAGAATCCTTGCACCGTGTTGACACAAAAACATTTTCAGTAGTTCACAAGGAGACAACAATTCTTCAAAACAAAATTCGTTCTTAATATTTACGAAGATGTTTATCCATGCAGGAAAGCTACTTGAAGCAAGAGGGTTTCTAAAGGAGGCTCTTGGAGCATACTCCAAAGCATTAGATCTCGACCCTAAGCACGTACCGAGTTTGATATGTGCCGCCGTTGCTCTTCGACAGCTTGGAGGGAGGCCCTTGCCTGCCGCAAGGTGCCTCCTAACTGACGCACTGAGACTGGACAGAACGAACCATGTTGCATGGTTTAACCTCGGTCTAACCTATGAAGATGAAGGGGGCAGTTCATCAGCGGCACTCGAAGCTGCGGAATGTTTTCAGGCGGCTGCCCTTCTCGAAGAAACCGCCCCGGCTGAACCTTTCAGATAACATCGCATCCAACTTTTATAGGGAATAATCAAACTGTGAGCAGTTGTAGGTCTCATATATAGGATGAATAGTGGGTTTGAAGAAAAGAAGTATACACGGTACAGAAAATAGTAAAAATACAAAACACATGTATCATCATAATTGCGTTGATTTTACCAACATGTTGAAATTATATATAGCATCACACGCCTTGGGCAGCTCTTGTTTGACAGGCAACTTTTTGCTATGTGATTTGGCTGTAATTTTGATAGAGCACACGTAAAACGTTGTTAATATCACTTCACTATCAGTACATTTTGACCAGCACAGAATGCAAATTAGATGTTGTAAATTTGTAATAAGTACTAAGGCAGAGATTGAAAATGAATGCATATTTTTCAGAGTAAACGTCAGTGGAAGAACCACAACCATCACACTTCCCAAACAACTGGATTGGATGACGAGTTCCAGGTTATGTGAAACCAAATACTCCCTCCATTCCCTTATACAAGGCCACAAACTTATATTACATGTATCAAGATAAAATTTAATGACTCCTTTGCAAGTCAATTTTTCTTTTAGTTAACCGGGATCATTAATACACCACAAAGATGCAACAAATGAGGGCCTCTTTGATTCATAGGATTGCAAAAATACAGGAATAGGGAAAACGTAGGATTGGAATGGCATGTCCATTGGATCCCTATAGGATTTGAGTTTGTTTGATTGTGTCGCGGGAAAAACAAAGGATTTCTTCCAAGAGGTTGGAGTGGATGTTGGAATTCCTATAAAATGTAGTACAAATGAATTCTTAGGAAAAAATTCTACAAGATTCAATCCTACGAATCAAACAACCAATGTAAGAAAAATTCCTAAGGATTCTAATCCTTCAAATATCCTATGAAAATCCTTTGAATCAAAGAGACCCTGAATGGGAAGTAGATGAGTGTCATTATGACTACATGCATGTAAGTATTAAAAAGTTGCTAGTACAAGGAAACATCATTATTTTTTGTCTCGATTACTGTTGGTGACCTTGTATTGATGCAAAACGTATTTTTGATAGTGGCCTTGTATAAGGAGAATGGAGGGAGTATTTTTTTTAAACTGTCAAGCAACATTTTTTTTAAATTGGCAAGCAGCCGTGCCTCTTCGAAACAAAAAAAACATATTTTTTTCTTCCGCGCGAGGCACGGATTTGCTTCCGCGAGAGGCACAGTCGTGCCTCGGATTTGCTTTCGTAACATGCCTATGAGAAACGAAAAAAACCACATTTTTTTTCACGAGAGGCACAATTCAACGGTAAAAAAACATGTTTTCGGTTCGGTTTTTCGTCTGATTATAAAAAAAAATGTTTTTGTCAAAATCTGTCAACATGGATCTAATTTTAAAGATCTTGACGCGGGGAATCTAACGGTAAAAACGGTTCAAGATTTGAATGCACGGTTTTATAGATAGAACATTTTGAATAAACGAATCTATGAAAAAAGGAAAAGTTTCTAGGTTGCAAAAACTGACACACATGCGCCACTTGTTGCAACCCGAGGAGGTTGGAGTGACCTTTGTAAAGGGTGCTCCTTAATTAGTGATTTCGACCGATTTTCTTTCTGTTTTTCCTTCACTTTTCTTTTCAGTGTTTTTTGTTATTTTTTATTTTTTACTTTTACTTTTTTGCCAACCTCTCTTTAAATTCATGATTTTTTTCATATTTTTTCATATTTTATGATTTTTTAAAATCGGTGAACTTTTCTCAAATTCATGATTTTTTTTCAAAAATGTGATTTTCCGAATTCGTGAACGTCATTCAATCCACATTTTTTTAAAATTTATGAACTCCTCGTATCCAAAAACTTTAGCAAATCGAGGAACTATTTTCAAATACATAAGCATTCATAAAATGAATGAACCTTTTACAAAATCCACAAAATGTTTTTGAAACTCATCAAATTTTCTCAAATTAACGGACTTTTTAAATCTTAAGCTTTTTGAAATCCGTGAACATTTTTTTCATATCAGAGCACTTTTTTCAATTTCACAAACTTCTTTTCGAATTCATATTTTTTCCAAAATTGCACAGTTTTTTGAAATCATAGTTTTTTAAGTGCACAATTTTTCCAATTAAACTATATTAAACTGGTGGCCATTTACTTAGCGAACGTGCCTCCTGAAAGAGGATGTACGAGAGGGATAAGGTGTACTTTTGGGCTGTGGCCCACATAGCAAACTAGCGAGCGCCAGGGAGCCCTATCGGCGTCTGAAACGCTGAATAGGAAGTCTCGGCAAATCTTATTTGGCGCTTTATGCGCCAGTTTATAGTGTTTTTGCAAACCGGCGCCTGAAGCTGCTCCCCCCACCTGCGCACTACCTCGCACACTGGGCCGGCCCATTAACTTCTTTTTTCTTGTTTTAAAGCAACCAAAATGTTGTGCCCCACGAGACTCGAACCAGGGAGGTCCTATACGGCGCTGCAGGCGCCCGTTCGTGCTCCTGGCGCCTGCAGCGCCCCGCGCTGGGCCGGCCCATTAAACGCAAAGCCTGGCGAATGCAAAAGCTCGCAAAAGAAAACGTGAAAAAAAATAGCTATATACAGGTTTCGAACTCAGCACATCGAGTTCGCGTACAGGTACCACCAGCCACACGAGCTACTTGCTTTCTACTCTCTCTATTCCTAAATATTTGTCCTTTTAGAGATCTCAAATGGTTACCACATACGGATGTATATAGACATATTTTAGAGTGTAGATTCAATCATTTTGCTCCGTATGTAGTCACTTGTTGAAATCACTAGAAAGACAAATATTTAGGAATGGAGGGAGTATATGACTAGTAACTAACAGAGGCAAATGCTTAATAACAATGCTGCATCGCTGTTTCATTGCAAAAATCTATCTCACCACTTCAATTTTTTTGAATAAAGAATGCATCAATTTTAAAAGGCATTCGTATAATCCATGAATTGAACGGATAAGTACAAAAAAAGGAAAAAGTTCATGAATTCGAAAAATGTTCATCAGATTTGAAAAAAATTCATCAAATTTGAAAAAAAGTTCGTGAATTTGAAAAAAAGGTTCATAGAATTTGAAAAAAAAGTTCATCACTTTAAAATAATTCATAGAATATTTTAAAAAATCTTCATTGAATTTCAAAAAAAGTTCATCGAATTTTAAAAAATTCATCAAAATTCAAAAAAGTTCATAAAAAATCAAAAAAGTTCACAAATTTAAAGAAAAACTTCAGGAATTGAAAAAGCACGCAATAAATAAAACAAAAAAGATGAGAAAAAGAAAAAATATAAACCGAGCTGAGAACGAAATAAAAAGAGGAAAATAATCTACTTTTACACTCGTGAGAGGATAGCCTGGTGGCGAGTTCGATCCCCCATTCCGCGATCTTTTTGACCTTTCGAAAAACAAGAAGGAAAAAATTGAATGGGCCGGCCTAGTTTGGATTGCTGTAGGCGCCCGCCGTTTGCAAATTGTACTGTAATATATTCCCTCCATTCACTTATACAAGGTCCTAAATATAAGCATTTATAGAGAGTGTAATATGAACTACATACGGATATATATAGACGTAGTTTAGAGTGTAGTACTATTCATTTTGCTCCGTATGTACTTTATACTAGAATCTCTAAAAAGGCTTATATTTACGAACGGAGAGAGTACTTGTATGCATGGAGTCATAATGACACTGAGCTGCTTCCTTTCCATTCATTTCTTGCATGCATATAACGTATTAATGATGCCGGTTAACAAGAAGGAAAAATTGGCTTACAAAACAATTATTAAATTTTACCTTGGTATCTGTAATCTGAGATTGTGGGCTTGTATAAGAAAATGGAGGAGTAGTATAGATCGATCTAACCAAGTGGGCAACCCGACCTCATGTGATAGATTTGTTTTAATTCTTAACATACAGCACTGGAAAACACACTGTTTCGTGTTTGGTCTTCTTTTTCTCTCTCCTTCTTGTCTTTTTTTTTTCTATTCTGTGCTTTCTTTTTCTTTTCGTAAATGCACGAACTATTTTAAATTCTTGAAATTTTCTCAAAAATTGGTGAACTTTTTTCCAAAATTGATGAATTTTTTCCAAACTCATGAACTATTTTAAAATTTGGTGAATTATTTTTTCAAATTTGATGATTATTTTTTCAAATTTGAGGATCTTTTTTGAAAATCGATTTTTCAAATTTTATGAACATTTTATAATTTTTATGAACTTTTTAAAATCAATGATTGTTTCAAATTTGATGATTTTTTTTAAATTCAATGAACTTTTCCTAATTTTTATGAACTATTTTCAAAATTGATGAACTTTTTTCAGATTCATATTTTTTCCAAAATCCATGAACATTTTAAAATTGACGATTGTTTTTTCATCTTTTTTTTTCGTTTTTACTAAAGTTATTGGTAAAAAATTTAGCGGCTGACCGGTCAACCCCACCAGTCAGCAGGGAACCAGCCTAAAAAAATCAGCAGCAAACCCAGCGAGGCAGCGACCAATAGCGATCGAGTGCTGAGCGAGCGAGCTCGTTGGGCCAGCCTAAGTAGCGGCTCTGTGGCGCCTTTTCCGTGAACGAGCACTTGAAGCGTTGTACACGAGCTCCCGAGGTCTCCGGAGGGACTCCTCTAGTGAACGATTTTCGGTCACTTGAACACTCCCATGGATCAATTTGTTCGTACATGAATCTCCCAAGGGGATGTGCTCACCAGATATTGTGGTCCAAAGAAAAAATTCTCGTTTGATAACAGTGTAAACATGATGCGCCTACGGTGAATTCGTAAATCTCAAGATGATATGCCAGCTAAGTCTCCCGAATGTGCTCATAGGGGTAAGGTGCTTGCGTTGTGTTAAAAAAAAAGCTACATACGATCAACATAATTTACCATTTATTAGGACAAAAGAGACTTTTAATTAGTTAGGCTGCGTCTAGGGAGCAGCCGGCTGTGCTCCCTAGCGTTTCTTGGCGGCCCTCAAAATATAGTAACTTTATGTCCCTCTATCCAGGATAGGAAAGCCCCTGGTCCCCCCTCCCGATTCCTGCGTCTAACTATCGAGCGAGCGAACTCACCTGGTCCTCCCCTTCCCCCGGTCCCTCCCCCCCCCCTGTGCGTCTCCTTTTCTCCTCACCTAACCCCCAGCCCCATCTTCTTCTCTCCCAAGCCAAAAAGAACAACACGCCCCTTCCCCTCACCACTTTCAGATCCACAGAACCTTCACAACCCTCCAATGGCGGCTCCATTAGGGTTTCTTCTGTAGGCAAATCTAGGGGGCTCCATTCAGATTGCCTAGCAAAAGGCAAAAAAAGCACAGGAAAAAGGTCAGATTTAGTTCACTTCCAGATCCCTCCTCTTTCCCCATGATTTGTACAAGGCTACAATTATGCAAAAAATTGTGTAAAAGATGTGATGTTAAGCATGTTTAGTCTGATGTTTGAGCAAGTTTCAGCCCCCTGTTTTGGGCAAATTCAGTAGTGCTGTGCACCCTACGTGATAGTTCTTGCCAATCTGATGCATATGAACACATTGTAAGCAAGTGCTGATAGTATTGCTGGGGACAAAATATCATAACTTAAGCAAAAATTTTGACAGAGCAAAACAGTGCTTACAAGAGGATGAAAACAGTTCTATCATGGTCTATTTACAATGTGTTCGAGTTCTGTTAATTGCTTATGAAAATGTTCTTGGCAAACTAGAAAACAGTACTATCATGATCTATTTACAATGTGTTCCAGTTCTGTTAATTGCTTATGAAAATGTTCTTGGCAAATTAGACATTCTGTTTGAGCAAAAACAGTGCTATCATGAAGCAACTAGTATATGGTATATACACAACTTTGGAATCTTATGACATGGAAAAACATGAACCCTTTTGTACCTTATAAGACGATGAACACTGAGCTCACTATGGAAAAGAAAAAGGCAAAAAGCAAGGCTTTCTCTTAGCAGACCGTTTTGCTATGTGTGGAGCAAAAACAAATGGCTGATTAGAGCAACTTGCATTATAAGATTGAGCAAAAGCATAATAATGTCCAGGCAACTCCTGATGAAGCTAGAAAAACATTCCTCTTGGTCATTTGTTTCCATTATTCTTTGGTTCAGCAGTGAAAAACATGAGAAGAATATAAGTAAGGACATGTGCAGCTAAAAAACAAGAGATACTGGTGCATACTACAATTTACCTTGGTTATAACATATTCTTCAACATGATCCAAAAAATGTTGGAAAGTTGCCAAGATACAGTTGCAAATTTATTGGTATTTCATCCTGCAAGAAAGAAAAAAACAAGAAAAACCATATACCAACAACTATCTCAGTTGCGAAAACGTTACTTCAACCAATTGTGCAAAAATAGAAACCACATTGAACATAGTAAAACATAGCCAAAACACACAAGCTTGCTACTAGTACAATAAAGATGAAAACATAGGTACTGAATATAGTCTAAATATAAAGGGCAATCATGCCCATAACTACTAACTTAAGTTTTTTTCTAACACAAAACATGCTCTATTCTCTCTGATTTTGGAGTGAATTCCATTCTGAAGACACTTCGAAAGTAGCACTTGTATGGCAGGAGGCTTGCTTCACCAAATCAATGTTGCGTGCGTTTAACAAAAACAAATAAGAAAATATATTATGGTACACAAAAAACAAGCCTATGTTATATGTAAAAAATGTTTCATTAGTACAAAAAAACCATGGATTTCCTGAAAATATATTGCCTAACATATATAGTTTGATTTGCCTGGTTATATGGTTTGGATTGCCTGATAGTGTACTTTGAATTTCCTGGTTATATTCAATTGTTTCCTTAAAAACAAAAATGAATGCTATCATGTGAATCTGGTGTGCTTGGGTTGCTGTGTTACTTGCTTGCCTGTGTTTAGTGTGGTACTAGCTTGCCTCAACAAGCTAAATTGCTTTAATTTTTCTGGTTGAAAAAAATGCACATGTTGAAGATGATTGACCTGTTTGTGGTGTGCTTGGGTGGCTGTGCTATTGGCTTGCCTATTTTTACTATGCTACTTGCTTGCATCATTCTGCTGACTTGCTTTACTTTTTCCCATGTTGAAAAAAAATAAACAGGTTGACAATGATTGACCTGAATGAGGAATTAGATGAAAATAATGATCCTTTGTACTATACGCAACATCCTGCTGGAAATGCAAAATTTGTGGCGGAATCACCTAATCCCTCTATCATGCAAAAAGTCAATTGTGCTGCTACAGAAGTAATGGCGACAGATGGGCAGTCAAGTCATGGGGGAGGGGCTCCAGGCAGTACACAAGTACCTGCAGCAGTAGCAGCTGAGAGTGATGCTCATACCCTTGATGGCACATGTGCCGCAGGTGATACTGGTGGGAGTGTCGGTAATGGTTGGTGCTGAAAATGATGATGAAGCTTGGTCACAACCCAAGGAGCCTTGTGGGCATGAGGTTTGACACATTGGAAGATGCCAAGGAGCACTACAATGCATATCCCTTGCAGACGGGTTTTTCAATCAAAATGAATACTTCAGGGAAGGATATGAAAACCGGGGAGTTGATAAAACAACAGTTTGTTTGCAACAAGTTTCGAAAGCCTGATGTCGATGACGGAGGGGCAGAAAGGATTCTTGTGCTAGATGACATTGTTGAGCAAGAAAAAGATGATAATGAAGATGAGGCTATTGCCTTCTTGATGATGATAGTAAAGGCAAAAAGATGAGCAAGAAACGAAAAAGAGATAAAATTGTGCAAACTGGTTGCAAAGCTAAGATGATTGTGAAGGTAATAGATGGCAGATGGGAGGTGATCTACTTTGTTGGCAAGCACAACCATCCGTTGGTTGACAAGCCATGTTTGACTAAGTATTTGTGATCACACCAAGGGATCCCGCTAGAAGAAAGGGCCTTCCTTACTCATCTTCATAACTGCAATTTAACTACAGGTTTTAAACCACACCCCCTCCCCCCTACCTTCTAACTTTAAGAACCTGGACATGCCTACTGGTTGTGTGTTTCTTGGCCCATCAACAACTAACTGATTTTGCTTGAAACATATGACTGATTTGCTTCAAACATATGACTTAGTTGCTTGATAATGCCATTAAATTACTTATAGCAGTACAAAAAGAGATAATGCCTGATTTGTTTCTGGATACTGGACTTGCCTAATGTTTACCTGTTTGTTGCTCAATGCAAAGTTCCTGCTTGCCTAGTTTTTTTGTCTGTAAAACAAATTTGGTGTTGACTCTAAACTTGCCTATGATTAGTCTCTTTATAGCCAAAATGTACGATAGTACTTGTTTTCTGGATGAGGTCAACTTGTCTATGATTGAAATTTTTATTGCTCACTAATGTATAGTTACCCCCTGTTTGTTTTGTGTATTTTGCTCATGTGTTCTCTGAGGCATATTGTCATATTTGCTTGTATAGCTTCATGAATTGCCCGAGCTTTGCATTTGAGTTGCCTTGCTAAAAATAGAAAAGAAACTATTTTTGTGCAGAAAAAGGATTGACCACCATTGTGACTTCATGTCAACAGGTCGTATATACCACTAAGCACATTACAAACCTCAAGGCGCTCTTGAACAAGGATGATACAAAATAAGGGGATATGATAGAGATAGTTGCTTACTTTAAAGATTAACAGAGAGAGGATCCAGATTTTTTTTACAAGATAAAATATGATGAGGAGAACAGGGTTGAGAATATTTCTGGGTCGATGGTGCTGCAAGGAAGGCGTACGTGGAATCTTATCACGATTGTATCTCCTTTGACACAATGTATATGACTAACATTTACAACATGCCCTTTGCATCATTCATCGGGATTAACAGGCATGGGCAGTCATTCATGTTGTGATGTGGCTTTGTTAGGCAAGAGTTGGCGTCAAGCTTTGATTGGCTATTCCAGACCTTCCTTGAGGCAATGCATAATGTAGCACCCACCAACATCATAATCGACCAAGACATCGCAATGGCACAGTCAATTAAAAAAATCTTCCCTACAAGTGTGCATCGCTGTTGTTGCTAGCATATTATGAAAAAAGCACAAGAGAAGCTTGGAGCATTGCTGGAGCAAAACCCTGGCTTGTCCAAAGATTTCAACAACTGTGTTGACTTCAGCTTGACGCCAGAAGAATTTGAGGCAGGGTGGTGTGAGCTGATGATGAAGTATGATGCTATCACTGACTCCCACTTCAAGAATCTATACAAATATAGAGAAACATGGGTACCCTGTTACTTACAGCACCAATTCTTCCCTTTCTTGCAGTCAAATCAACACAGCGAGGGGTTCAACGCTGTCCTTAAGCGATATGTGAACCCACACAAGTCCATTTTGAACTTTGTGAAGCAATATCAGAAAATCCAAACACACATACTAG
This sequence comes from Triticum urartu, assembly GCF_003073215.2. Taxonomy (NCBI): domain Eukaryota; kingdom Viridiplantae; phylum Streptophyta; class Magnoliopsida; order Poales; family Poaceae; genus Triticum; species Triticum urartu. The sequence continues at coordinate 626,501,284 of NC_053026.1, forward strand.
TCCGAGAGGGTTCAAAAGACTACAGGACAGGACATTTGCAGACTGAAATGTGGTCATCTTACCCAATAGAGAAGCAGGCATACGGATCGTATACTAGGGACTTGTACGAGAAGTTTCGTGATGCGTTTTAGTTGACTACGAGGTACAACGTGCGACCGCATGGTGAAAACTTGTATGAGGTTTACCCAAATCAAGAGTGGGTTGCCAAATATGGTTCTAGGGGTGATACGTCTCCAACGTATCTATAATTTTTGATTGTTCCATGCTATTATATTATCAACCTTGGATGTTCTATATGCATTTATATGCTATTTTAGATGATTTTTGGGACTAACCTATTAATCTAGATGTAACGCCCCGAGACCGATGCGCCAGGTGTCGTGCAGTTATTCGCTGTTGTTGTGTTGTCATTGCTTGCGTGTCATGCATCTCATATCATGTCATCATGTGCATTGCATTTGCATACGTGTTTGTCTCATGCATCCGAGCATTTTCCCCGTTGTCCGTTTTGCAATCCGGCGTTCCGTTCTTCTCCGGTGGTCATTTCTACCTTTCTTTCATGTGTGGGGATTAAACATTTCCGGATTGGACCGAGTCTTGCCAAGCGGCCTTGGTTTACTACCGGTAGACCGCCTGTCAAGTTTCGTACCATTTGGACTTCGTTTGATACTCCAACGGTTAACCGAGGGACCGAGAAGGCCTCGTGTGTGTTGCAGCCCAACACCCTTCCAATTTGGCCCAAAACCCACCTAACTCTGCTCCATCATCTCGGTCGTTCGATCACGATCGCGTGGCCGAAAACCGCACCTCATTTGGACTCTCCTAGCTCCCTCTATGCCTATATATACACCCCCCCTCCGGAATTCGCGGTTCATTCTTCCCCTAACCCTAAAAATTCTCAGATCCGCGCCGCCGGACATTTCTCCCACCACCGGCCGGACATGTCCGCTGCCTCCGCCACCTCTCTCCGCCCAATGGGAGCGCGACACGTCACCCCGCCGCCGCTTCCCCTCCACTCACCGCGCGCCACGTCAGCGCCCAGCCTCCCCACTTCGCTGCGCCACCCGCCGGCTCAGATCCGGCCCGCGCGGGGCCGAACCGGGCCAGTTCCCGCGCCGCCGCCTGGCCGCTCGTCGTCTCCTCGCACGTCCGCACGCCTCGCCGGAGTCCGGCCATCGCTGGAGTGGCCGCCACCAGAGTTTCACCCCGCCGCCTCGTCAGAGTCGTCGTGGGCTCGCCGACCTCGTCCGTCGCCGGATCCGGGGACCCCACGCCCGGATCCGCGCGTTCCCTGCCCTCGCCGGCCTCCTCCCTCCTCTGCTGGGCCAGGCCCATGGGTGAGCAGCCCCCCAGCGCCCCTCTGTTTTTTTTCGCCGATTGGGCCAACCAGATTCAGCCCGTTGTGTATTTTTTTTCTCCAGCCCTGCGAATTTAGTAATTATCCAGAGTTTGCCAGTTTTGCAGATTAGTCCCCCTTGTTCATGCATTTAATAACTCATGAACCATGCATCGGATTAAAATGTTTTATATATGAAACTTGCTCAGAATTTTGTGTAGATTAATAATATCCAACTTTCATCTATGTTTGAAATGCTTAAAATGTTGTTTGCATTAATTTGCTCCTATGCCATGTTAAAATGATTTAATTCATAACTAAATAACCGTAACTCCGATTTTAATAATCTTTATATGTAAATGGGGTAGAAAAATGCCTAGTTTAACATGGTGCACTCATCTTGCATGTTTAACAACTCTAAAATAATGTTTAGGAGAACAGTACCAAACCTTAAATTATGCATATGAGGATGTTGTTCGTTGCTTCCGGCCTCATTTAAACTTGCCTAGATAGGTAGTTTTGTTGTGCTTCACCTCTTGCCATGTTAATCAACATTTAATATTGTTGGGTACATAAACGAGATCAAACTAAATAATTGATGTGGTGTTCCGTCAATATGCAACTCGTGGCATATTGAGCTCCACTTAATTTGTAGTTGTTTGTGCTCTTTGCCATGCCATGCATACTTAAACCGGACATGCATCATACTTGATTGTGCATCATGCCATGATTATGTGATGGTTGTTTACCATATTGTTTGCTCCTTTCCGGTGTTTGCTTCCTTCGGGTTGTTCCGTGAACGTCGCGTTTGTGAGGATCCGTTCGTCTACGTCCGTTTGTCTTCTTCATGGACTCGTTCTTCTTCCTTGCGGGATCTCAGGCAAGATGATCATACCCTCGAAATCACTACTATCTTTGCTTGCTAGTTTGCTCGCTCTTTTGCTATGCCAATGCTACGATGCCTACCTTTTGCTTTGTCAGCCTCCCAAATTGCCATGTCAAACCTCTAACCCACCATGTCCTAGCAAACCGTTGATTGGCTATGTTACCGCTTTGCTCAGCCCCTCTTATAGCGTTGCTAGTTGCAGGTGAAGATTGGAGGCCGTTCCTTGTTGGAACATTTATTTACTTGTTGGGATATCATTATATTATCTTGTTATCTTAATGCATCTATATACTTGGTAAAGGGTGGAAGGCTCGGCCTTTGCCTAGTGTTTTGTTCCACTCTTGCCGCCCTAGTTTCCGTCATATCGGTGTTATGTTCCCGGATTTTGCGTTCCTTACGCGGTTGGGTTATAATGGGAACCCCTTGACAGTTCGCCTTGAAGTAACTCCTCCAGCAATGCCCAACCTTGGTTTTACCATTTCGCCACCTAGCCTTTTTTCCCTTGGGAGTCGCTGCTCCGAGGGTCATTCTATTTTAACCCCCCCCGGGCCAGTGCTTGTCTAAGTGTTGGTCCGAACTGAGTAGACTGCGGGGCCACCTCGGGGAACTTGAGGGCTGGTTTTACTCGTAGGATGTCTCATCCGGTGTTGCCCTGAGAACGAGATATGTGCAGCTCCCATCAGGATGTCGGCGCATCGGGCGGTGTTGCTGGTTTAGTTTTACCCTGTCGAAATGTCTTGTTTGTAACCGGATCCAGTCTGATCGGACATGGTTTTGGAGGTGTATCACGTTGTAGATGATTAGAGGGGATGTCTATCTAAGTGGGAGTTCTTAAGTAATATGATTAATTGAACTTAAATTTATCATGAACTTAGTACCTGATAGTATCTTGCTTGTTTATGTTGATTGTAGATAGATGGCTCTTGTTGTTGTTCCGTTGAATTTTAATGCGTTCCTTGAGAAAGCAAAGTTGAAAGATGATGGTAGCAATTACACGAACTGGGTCCGTAACTTGAGGATTATCCTCATTGCTGCACAGAAGAATTACGTCCTGGAAGCACCGCTGGGTGCCAGGCCTGCTGCAGGAGCAACGCCGGATGTTATGAACGTCTGTCAGAGCAAAGCTGATGACTACTCGATAGTTCAGTGTGCCATGCTTTACGGCTTAGGATCGGGACTTCAACGACGTTTTGAACGTCATGGAGCATATGAGATGTTCCAGGAGTTGAAGTTAATATTTCAAGCAAATGCCCGGATTGAGAGATATGAAGTCTCCAATAAGTTCTATAGCTGCAAGATGGAGGAGAACAGTTCTGTCAGTGAGCATATACTCAAAATGTCTGGGTATAATAATCACTTAATTCAATTGGGAGATTATCTTCCAGATGATTGCGTCATTGACAGAATTCTTCAATCACTGCCACCAAGCTACAAAAGCTTCGTGATGAACTATAATATACAAGGGATGAACAAGACTATTCCCGAGCTCTTCGCGATGCTGAAAGCTGCGGAGGTAGAAATCAAGAAGGAGCATCAAGTGTTGATGGTCAACAAGACCACTAGTTTCAAGAAAAAGGGCAAAGGAAAGAAGAAGGGGAACTTCAAGAAGAACGGCAAGTCAGTTGCTGCTCAAGAGAAGAAACCCAAGTCTGGACCTAAGCCTGAAACTGAGTGCTTCTACTGCAAGCAGACTGGTCACTGGAAGCGGAACTGCCCCAAGTATTTGGCGGATAAGAAGGATGGCAAGGTGAACAAAGGTATATGTGATATACATGTTATTGATGTGTACCTTACTAATGCTCGCAGTAGCACCTGGGTATTTGATATTGGTTCTGTTGCTAATATTTGCAACTCGAAATAGGGGCTACGGATTAAGCGAAGATTGGCTAAGGACGAGGTGACGATGCGCGTGGGAAATGGTTCCAAAGTCGATGTGATCGCGGTCGGCATGCTACCTCTACATCTACCTTCGGGATTAACATTAGACCTAAATAATTGTTATTTGGTGCCAGCGTTGAGCATGAACATTATATCTGGATCTTGTTTAATGCGAGACGGTTATTCATTTAAAATCAGAGAATAATGGTTGTTCTATTTATATGAGTAATATCTTTTATGGTCATGCACCCTTGAAGAGTGGTCTATTCTTGTTGAATCTCGATAGTAGTAACACACATATTCATAATGTTGAAGCCAAAAGATGCAGAGTTGATAATGAGAGTGCAACTTATTTGTGGCACTGCCGTTTAGGTCATATCGGTGTAAAGCGCATGAAGAAACTCCATACTGATGGACTTTTGGAACCACTTGATTATGAATCACTTGGTACTTGCGAACCGTGCCTCATGGGCAAGATGACCAAAACACCGTTCTCCAGTACTATGGAGAGAGCAACAGATTTTTTGGAAATCATACATACAGATGTATGTGGTCCGATGAATATTGAGGCTCGTGGCGGATATCGTTATTTTCTCACCTTCACAGATGATTTAAGCAGATATGGGTATATCTACTTAATGAAACATAAGTCTGAAACATTTGAAAAGTTCAAGGAATTTCAGAGTGAAGTTGAAAATCATCGTAACAAGAAAATAAAGTTTCTACGATCTGATCGTGGAGGAGAATATTTGAGTTACGAGTTTGGTGTACATTTGAAAAAATGTGGAATAGTTTCGCAACTCACGCCACCCAGAACACCTCAGCGTAATGGTGTGTCCGAACGTCGTAATCGTACTTTACTGGATATGGTGCGATCTATGATGTCTCTTACTGATTTACCGCTATCGTTTTGGGGATACGCTCTAGAGACGGCCGCATTCACGTTAAATAGGGCACCATTAAAATCCGTTGAGACGACGCCTTATGAACTATGGTTTGGCAAGAAACCAAAGTTGTCGTTTCTAAAAGTTTGGGGCTGCGATGCTTATGTGAAAAAGCTTCAACCTGATAAGCTCGAACCCAAATCGGAGAAATGTGTCTTCATAGGATATCCAAAGGATACTATTGGATACACCTTCTATCACAGATCCGAAGGCAAGACTTTTGTTGCTAAATTCGGAAACTTTCTAGAGAAGGAGTTTCTCTCGAAAGAAGTGAGTGGGAGGAAAGTAGAAGTTGATGAGGTAACTGTACCTGCTCCCTTATTGGAAAGTAGTACATCATAGAAAACTGTTCCTGTGACACCTACACCAGTTAGTGAGGAAGTTAATGATAATGATCATGAAACTTCAGAACAAGATACTACTGAACCTCGTAGATCAACCAGAGTAAGATCCGCGCCAGAGTGGTACGGTAATCCCGTTCTGGAAGTCATGATGCTTGATCATGATGAACCTACGAACTATGAAGAAGCAATGGTGAGCCCAGATTCCGCAAAGTGGCTTGAAGCCATGAAATCTGAGATGGGATCCATGTATGAGAACAAAGTATGGACTTTGGTTGACTTGCCCGATGATCGGGAAGCAATTGAGAATAAATGGATCTTCAAGAAGAAGACTGACGCTGACGGTAATATTACTGTCTACAAAGCTCGACTTGTCGCAAAAGGTTTTCGGCAAGTTCAAGGGATTGACTACGATGAGACCTTCTCACCCATAGCGATGCTTAAGTCTGTCCGAATCATGTTAGCAATTGCCGCATTTTATGATTATGAAATTTTGGCAGATGGATGTCAAAACTGCATTCCTGAATGGATTTCTGGAAGAAGAGTTGTATATGATGCAACCAGAAGGTTTTGTCGATCCAAAGGGAGCTAACAAAGTGTGCAAGCTCCAGCGATCCATTTATGGACTGGTGCAAGCCTCTCGGAGTTGGAATAAACGTTTTGATAGTGTGATCAAAGCATTTGGTTTTATACAGACTTTTGGGGAAGCCTGTATTTACAAGAAAGTGAGTGGGAGCTTTGTAGCATTTCTGATATTATATGTGGATGACATATTATTAATTGGAAATGATATAGAATTTCTGGATAGCATAAAGGGATACTTGAATAAGAGTTTTTCAATGAAAGACCTCGGTGAAGCTGCTTACATATTAGGCATTAAGATCTATAGAGATAGATCAAGACGCTTAATTGGACTTTCACAAACAACATACCTTGACAAAATTTTGAAGAAGTTCAAAATGGATCAAGCAAAGAAAGGATTCTTGCCTGTGTTACAAGGTGTGAGATTGAGTAAGACTCAAAGCCCGACCACTGCAGAAGATAGAGAGAAAATGAAAGATGTTCCCTATGCTCCAGCCATAGGCTCTATCATGTATGCAATGCTGTGTACCAGACCTGATGTGTGCCTTGCTATAAGTTTAGCAGGGAGGTACCAAAGTAATCCAGGAGTGGATCACTGGACAGCGGTCAAGAACATCCTGAAATACCTGAAAAGGACTAAGGATATGTTTCTCGTATATGGAGGTGACAAAGAGCTCACCGTAAAAGGTTACGTTGATGCAAGCTTTGACACTGATCCGGACGATTCTAAATCGCAAACCAGATACGTGTTTACATTAAACGGTGGAGCTGTCAGTTGGTGCAGTTCTAAACAAAGCGTCGTAGCGGGATCTACATGTGAAGCGGAGTACATAGCTGCTTCGGAAGCAGCAAATGAAGGAGTCTAGATGAAGGAGTTCATATCCGATCTAGGTGTCATACCTAGTGCATCGGGTCCAATAAAAATCTTTTGTGACAATACTGGTGCAATTGCCTTGGCAAAGGAATCCAGATTTCACAAAAGGACCAAGCACATCAAGAGACGCTTCAATTCCATCCGGGATCTAGTCCAGGTGGGAGACATAGAGATTTGCAAGATACATACGGATCTGAATGTTGCAGACCCGTTGACTAAGCCTCTTCCACGAGCAAAACATGATCAGCACCAAGGCTCCATGGGTGTTAGAATCATTGCTATGTATTCTAGATTATTGACTCTAGTGCAAGTGGGAGACTGAAGGAAATATGCCCTAGAGGCAATAATAAAGTTATTATTTATTTCCTTATATCATGATAAATTTTTATTATTCATGCTAGAATTGTATTAACCGGAAACATAATACATGTGTGAATACATAGACAAACAGAGTGTCA
>NC_053026.1:626509582-626549954 GCF_003073215.2 Triticum urartu
ATCTAAATAAAATGCTTGATTTAATTTAAAACATGTATGACGTGCGTTGCGCGTGCATGCTTACTAGTAAAGGATAAGAATTGAAACATAAAGAGAGCATCATGAAGAATATGACTAGCACATTTAAGTCTAACCCACTTCCTATGCATAGGGATTTTGTGAGAAAACAACTTGAGGGAACAAGAATCAACTTGCACAGGAAGGTAAGACAAGCAAATCTTCAAGATTTTCAACACATAGAGAGCAAACTTGATATTATTGCAATTCCTACAAGCATATGTTCCTCCCTCGTAATAATTACATGTTGGATCATAAGCAAATTCAACAATATAGCTATCACAAAACATATTCTTAACACGATCCACATGTATGCAAAGTTGACACTCTTCCAAAATAGTGGGATTAACATTAACTAAAGTCATGACCTCTCCAAACCCACTTTCATAATTATCACAATAAGATTCAACACCCTCCAAAATAGTGGGGTCATTACTTCCTAAAGTTGACACTCTTCCAAACCCACTTTCATCATAATCATCATAAATAGGAGGCATTCTATCATCAAAATAAATTTGCTCATCAAAACTTGGGGGACAAAAAATATCATCTTCATCAAACATAGCATCCCCAAGATTGTGGCTTTTCATATCATTAGCATCACGGATATTCAAAGAATTCATACTAACAACATTGCAATCATGCTCATCATCCAAAGATTTAGTGCCAAACATTCTAATGCATTCTTCTTCTAACACTTTGGCACAATTATCGGAATCCTTATTTTCATGAAAGATATTAAAAAGATGAAGCATATGAGGTACCCTCAATTCCATTTTTTGTAATTTTCTTTTATATACTAAACTAGTAATAAAACAAGAAACCAAAAGATTCGATTGCACGATCTAAAGATATACCTTCAAGCGCTAACATCCCCGGCAACGGCGCCAGAAAAGAGCTTGATGTTTACTACGCAACCTTCTTCTTGTAGAGGTTGTTGGACCTCCAAGTGCAGAGGTTTGTAGGAGAGTAGCAAATTTCCCTCAAGTGGATGACCTAAGGTTTATCAATCCGTGGGAGGCGTAGGTTGAAGATGGTCTCTCTCAAATAATCCTGCAACCAAATAACAAAGAGTCTCTTGTGTCCCCAACACACCCAATACAATGGTAAATTGTATAGGTGCACTAGTGCTACCTCTTTTAGCACTGCGTTGGTTTTCCCCGAAGAGGAAGGGATGATGCAGCAAAGTAGCGTAAGTATTTCCCTCAGTTTTTGAGAACCAAGGTATCAATCCAGTAGGAGGCTACGCGCGAGTCCCTCGCACCTGCACAAAACAAATAAATCATCGCAACCAACGCAAATAGGGGTTGTCAATCCCTATAGGGCCACTTACGAGAGTGAGATCTAATAGATATGATAAGATAATATTTTTGGTATTTTTATGATAAAGATGCAAAGTAAAATAAAAGCAAAGTAAATAGCAAAGTAAATAACAAAGTAGTAGGAGATTGATATGATAAAGATAGACCCAGGGGCCATAGGTTTCACTAGTGGCTTCTCTCGAGAGCATAAGTATTCTACGGTGGGTGAACAAATTACTGTTTAGCAATTGACAGAATTGAGCATAGTTATGAGAATATCTAGGTATGATCATGTATATAGGCATCACATCCGAGACAAGTAGACCGACTCCTGCCTGCATCTACTACTATTACTCCACTCATCGACCGCTATCCAGCATGCATCTAGAGTATTAAGTTAAAAGCAGAGTAACGCCTTAAGCAAGATGACATGATGTAGAGAGATAGACTCATGCAATATGAAGAAAACCCCATCTTTTTATCCTCGATGGCAACAATACAATACGTGCCTTGCTGCACTTACTGTCACCGGGAAAGGACACCGCAAGATTGAACCCAAAGCTAAGCACTTCTCCCATTGCAAGAAAGATCAATCTAGTAGGCCAAACCAAACTGATAATTCGAAGAGACTTGCAAAGATAACCAATCATACATAAAAGAATTCAGAGAAGATTCAAATATTGTTCATAGATAGAATTGATCATAAACCCACAATTCATCGGTCTCAACAAACACACCGCAAATAGAAGATTACATCGAATAGTTCTCCACAAGAGAGTGGGAGAACATTGTATTGAGATCCAAAAAGAGAGAATAAGCCATCAAGTACTAACTATGGACCCGTAGGTCTGAGGTGAACTACTCACACTTCATCGGAGGGGCTATGGTGTTGATGTAGAAGCCCTCCGTGATCGATGCCCCCTCTGACGGAGCTCCGGAACAGGCCCCAAGATGGGATCTCGTGGATACAGAAAGTTGCGGTGGTGGAATTAGGGTTTTGGCTCCGTATCTGATCGTTTGGGGGTACGTAGGTATATATAGGAGGAAGGAGTACGCCGGTGGAGCAACAGGGGGCCCACGAGGGTGGAGGGCGCTCCTGGGGGGGGGGGGTAGGCACGCCCCCTACCTCGTGGCCTCCTCTTTTGTGTCTTGACGTAGGGTCCAAGTCTCCTAGGTCTTATTCGTTGAGAAAATCACGTTCCCGAAGGTTTCATTCCGTTTGGACTCCGTTTGATATTCCTTTTCTTCGAAACCCTAAAACAGGAAAAAAAACAGCAATTCTGGGTTGGGCCTCCAGTTAATAGGTTAGTCCCAAAAATAATATAAAAATGGATAATAAAGCCCAATAATGTCCAAAACAGTAGATAATATAGCATGGAGCAATCAAAAATTATAGATACGTTGGAGACGTATCAAGCATCCCCAAGCTTAATTCCTCCTCGTCCTCGAGTAGGTAAATGATAAAAACAGAATTTTTGATGCGGAGTGCTACTTGGCATAATTTTAATGTAATTATTCTTAATTGTGGTATGAATATTCAGATCCGAAATATTCAAGACAAAATTTCATATCGACATAAAAATAATAATACTTCAAGCATACTAACAAAGCAATTATGTCTTCTCAAAATAACGTGGCCAAAGAAAGTTCATCCCTACAAAATCATATGGTTTAGTCATGCTCCATTTTCGTCACACAAGAATGCTCTCATCATGCACAGCCCCGATGACAAGCCAAGCAATTGTTTCATACTTTAGTAATTTCAAACCTATAAACTTTCAAGCAATATATGAGCGCGAGCCATGGACATAGCACTGTGGGTGGAATAGAATATGATGATGGGGGTTATGTGGAGAAGACAAAAAGGAGAAGGTCTCACATCAACGAGGCTAATCAATGGGCTATGGAGATGCCCAGCGATTGATGTTAATGCAAGGAGTAGGGATTGCCATGCAACGGATGCACTAGAGCTATAAATGTATGAAAGCTCAACAAAAGAAACTAAGTGGGTGTGCATCCAACTTGCTTGCTCACGAAGACCTAGGGCACTTGAGGAGGCCCATTGTTGGAATATACAAGCCAAGTTCTATAATGAAAATTACCACTAGTATATGAAAGTGACAAAACAAGAGACTCTCTATCATGAAGATTATGGTGCTACTTTGAAGCACAAGTGTGGCAATGGATAGTAACATTGTTCCTTCTCTCTTTTTCTCTCATTTTTTATTTGGTCTTTCTCTTTCTTTTTTTATATATGGCCTTTCTCTTTTTTATAATTCCTCACTTGGGATAATGCTCTAGAAAATGATGATCATCACACTTCTATTTATTTACAACTCAATGATTACAACTCGATACTAGAACAAAAGATGACTATATGAATGCCTCCGGCGGTGTACCGGGATATGCAATGGACCAGGAGTGACATGTATGAAAGAATTATGAATGGTGGCTTTGCCACAAATACTACCTCAACTACATGATCATGCTAAGCAATATGACAATAATGTCATGATAAAGGGAATGGTGGAAAGTTGCATGGCAATATATCTCGGAATGGCTATGGAAATGCCATAATAGGTAGGTATGGTGGCTGTTTTGAGGAAGATACAAGGAGGTTTATGTGTGAAAGAGCGTATCATATCACGAGGTTTGGATGCACCGGTGAAGTTTGCGCCAACTCTCAATGTGAGAAAGGGCAATTCACGGTACCGAAGAGGCTAGCAAGGATGGAAGGGTGAGAGTGTGTATAATCCATGGACTCAACATTAGTCATAAAGAACTCACACACTTATTGCAAAAATCTACATGTCATCAAAAACCTCGGCACTACGCGCATGCTCCTATGGGGATAGATTGGTAGGAAAAGACCATCGCTCGTCCCCGACTGCCACTCATAAGGAGGACAATCAAATAATACCTCATGTTTCAAATTTGTTACATAACGTTTACCATACGTGCATGCTACGGGACTTGCAAACTTCAACACAAGCATTTCTCAATTTCACAACTACTCAACTAGCATGACTTTGATATTATTACCTCCATATCTCAAAAAAATCATCAAGCATCAAACTTCTCTTAGTATCCAAAACACTCATAAGAAATTTTTACTAATCTTGAATACCTAGCATATTAGGATTTTAAGCAAATTACCATGCTATTTAAGACTCTCAAAATAATCTAGTGAAGCATGAGAGATCAATAGTTTCTATAAAACAAATCCACCACCGTGCTCTAAAAGAAATAAGTGAAGTACTAGAGCAAAACTATATAACTCAAAAGATATAAGCAAAGCACATCACTACAAAAAAATACACTTCCGTGATGATACGTGTTTGTCACAGTAGGTCGCGTTTTCTGTCATGCTAGTACATCCATGACGATTTTATGACAGAATCAAGATAGTCATACATGTGCTGTCGTAGAAGTGTTCCATGACATTACCAAAATTATCATCATGGAAGTGTCCACATCCATGACGATAAATCGCGCGTCACAGAAGAGCTTTCGTCAAGGGTGACCGACACGCGGCATCCACCGTAATGGAACGCGTTAAGCTAACGGGTCTGGTTTTGGATCCGATAACCCGTCAACAGCCCCGACCAATGGGGATTTTCCACGTGTAAAATCATCATTGGCTGGAGGAAAGACGTGTCGGCTCATCGCTAGGACAGATGCCATCCACTCATTGGACAGAAGGCGCCTATGATACGTCGACACGTGGCACGGCCCAACAGAGGCCCATTCCTGTGAAAAGGCCGGCCTGTTTGACTTGGTCAAAAGGTGGCAGGCTGGCCCATGGAAAGCCTGTTAACGGCCTGTTCGCATATAGCCCATTTACAACCCGCTAACCCAAGGCCCGTTATGCCCTATTCGAATTAGGCCCAGTAGTGTCATCTGGGCCATCCAATATGATTCCAACCCGCTTTCACTTCTGGCCCATGTATGGCCCATGACGTCTTTCGGCCCATATGAGGCCCTATGTAACTCTTGGCCTATTAACGGCCCGTGGTGAAACTGGCCCGTAATGAACAATGTATCACTTTACACCCATTAACGACCCGTGTTGAAACTGGCCCATAAAGAATAGTGTATCACTTTATACCCATTAACGGCCCGTTATTCCGTTGGGCCATTTCCAGCCCATGTTATATTTTGGCCTTCTCAGAGCCCATTTATTCTTGGGCTATTTTCTAGCATTTGTTTACTTACGGCCCGTTACTGTCATTTTCTGCTTGTGGGCCAAATTCATCCCGTGGTTACAGTCGGCCCGTTTGTGGTCTGCTAATACGTTGGGCCATTTTCATAGCGTCATCAAATACGGCCTATTAACGATGGTCCATTATGGTTGGCCCATGAACGGACGATTCCAACTCTAGCCCGTTTACGGCCAGAATGCGGTCTGTTTGGCCCATGTTTAGCCAATCAATCATACGGCCCATATAAGGCCCATTGATGATACGATCCGTAGAAGGAACATTGTTTCTATGGCCCATAGAAGGCCCATTGTTTCTACGGCCCATAGAAGGCCCACTGTTTCTACGGCCCGTAGAAGCCCCACTGTTTATACGGCCCGTAGAAGGCCCACTGTTTCTACGGCCCGTAGGAGGCCCAGTGTCACTACAGTAAATATTAGCCCATGGTTATTGTGGCCTAGTTTTTAAAAATAGGTTATTGCAGCCACTAGCAAACCGCAGAAAAAGAACTGCACTGACTACAAGCAAACAAATAAACAAGACAACAAGGAAATAAATAAGCAAGCAACTTACACTAGGCTATTACACATATTAGATCCACTGGGCATCAAAGTTCGCCACCAGTGCAAATATAGGGAACACATCAGCATATAAATGCCGCAGCAAAATAATTCCAGAACTGAAACCACTTCAGAAGAGCTCAAGAAACAATATCCTGGGTACCCATAATGCTGGCAAGATGCTTAGCAAGCTTATTAACTTTCTCTTGTTTGGCGCTTAAGTCCTCCAGCGCGTGCTGTTGCACCAGAAAGTATGCATCTGAATTCTGCAGGGACTTCCTCAGTCATTCGGCTTCCTATTGCATAACATCTGATCGATGTCTTTCAACTTGAAGTTGAGACTCAAGAAGCCGAACTGATTCAGGCAACGAGTTCGAAGAGCTGGTGCCAGCAGTGGTAGCCAGTAACTCGAACACTACATCAAGACAGGACTTTGGGGTTGTCTCAGTGTCTTCAATATAGTTTTTATCAGCTTTCTTGGAGACCAACAAGGATGTCTCACTATCTTGAACCTTATCTACATAACTTCCTTTACCATTGCATAACAGGGTACTCTTCTCCAATATTTTATCCGCGTTCTAAAAGAGAAACAAACAAACACATCTCAGGCTTACAATGTAGTAAATGAAACTCATTTTGGTAAACCAGTTCAGTAGTAAGGTGGACATGATAACAACATGAAACAAACATATATCTATGTAGTATGGTCACTGTATGGTCTATATCATTCTAGTTTATGTTGCCTAATCAAGATAGATACAGTTCGAATCATATCTATTTAAGACAAAGCAGCATAGACAGAATATAAGTGTGGGAAACTACACAACAATAAGAACACTTGTAATGTGCATGGCATGAGAACATAACTGTTTATTCAATTGAAACTGAAATCAACATAGAGCAAGTTACAACAGCAAACAACCAAACACGTTGAAGAAACAGGTTCAAAACATACCTGTTGCGCCATTGGAGTTTCAATTGCATCCGTCAAATTTGAAATTAGTTGGTATCAGTAAATACAGTGCTGCAAGAGCAAAGTAGTATGAACCATAGCTACGGAACCTGACTCGAGAACAATTCTTCTTCTGCTTTCAGCGTTGACTTCGGGTTCAGAGTGGTGGTCCTCGTGATTTGGGCACTGCAATTGCCTTACTAACTGCTCGTGTTTGGGTGCTCTGTGGTGGAGACGGTGCTGTGTCAATAGGAACTAGGTGTCTATCTGTTGGGTTTGGGGTTAGAAGGGGTGTAGCTGGTTCTCTGTCCAACTGGGTAGCGGTACAATCTGCATGAGTGTGGGTTATGTGTGGTGGGGCTGGTTCTTCTGTTGGGGAACATAGTGATTTCAAAAATTCCTAACGCACACGCAAAGATCATGGTGATGCATAGCAACGAGAGGGAGAGTGTGTCCACGTACCTCCGTAGAACCAAAAGTGGAAGCGTTAGCACAACACGGTTGAATGTATTCATATGTCTTCACGATCCAAACCGATCAAGTACCGAACACACGCACTCCGAGTTTGCACCACGTTCACCTCTCGATTGACCTCCCCTCGACTCCGATCCAGCCGAGGCTTTGAGGGAAGAGTTCCATCAGCACGATCGACGTGGTGACGATGATGATGTCTAACAGATGCAGGGATTCACCTAAGCACCGCTACGATATGACCGAGGTGGATTATGGTGGAGGGGGCACGCACACGGCTAAGAGGTCAAGAGATCAAATTGTGTGTCTATGGGGGTGCGTGCCCCTGGCCACGTAATATAAAGGAGTGGAGAGAGGAGGGCCGACCCTCTCTATGGCATGGCCCTAGGAGTCCCCTACTCCCACCGGGAGTAGATTCCCCCTTTCCTAGTAGAAACTAGACCCCTTCCAAGTAGTAGGAAGTAGGAGAAGAAGAAAGGGAAAAAGAAGACGAGAAGGAAGGAGGGGCGCAACCCTTCCCTAGTCCACCAATTCGTACTAGGCCTTGGGGGGGCTTGCCTCTCTCCTCTTTCCCTAAGCCCAATAAGGCCCATAACACTCCCCGGCGAATCACGTAACTCCCCGTACTCCGATAATATCCGATCCACTCAGAACCTTTCCGATGTCCGAATATAGTCGTCCAATATATCGATCTTTACATCTCGGACATTTCGAGACTCTCGTCATGTCCCCCGATCTCATCCGGGACCTCCGAACTACCTTCGTATATCAAACACATAAACTCATAATATAATCGTCATCGAAACTTTAAGCGTGCGGACCCTAAGGTTCGAGAACTATGTAGACATGACCGAAGACATGTCTTCGGTCAATAACCAATAGCGGAACCTGGATGCTCATATTGGTTCCTACATATTCTACGAAGATCTTTATCGGTCAAACCGCATATAACAACATATCGTTGTTCCCTTTGTCATCGGTATGTTACTTGCCCGAAGATTCGATCGTCGGTATCTCAATACCTAGTTCAATCTCGTTACCGTCAAGTCTCTTTACTCGTTCTGTAACTACATCATCCCGCAACTAACTCATTAGTTGCAATGCTTGCAAGGCTTATAGTGATGTGCATTACCGAGTGGGCCCAAGATACCTCTCCGACAATCGGAGTGACAAATCCTAATCTCGAAATACGCCAACCCAACAAGTACCTCGGTAGACACCTGTAGAGCACCTTTACAATCACCCGTTACGTTGTGACGTTTGGTAGCACACAAAGTGTTCCTCCGGTAAACGGGAGTTGCATAATCTCATAGTCATAGGAACATGTATAAGTCATGAAGAAAGCAATATCAACAAACTAAACGATCAAGTGCTAAGCTAACGGAATGGGTCAAGTCAATCACATCATTCTCCTAATGATGTGATCCCGTTAATCAAATGACAACTCATGTCTATGGTTAGGAAACATAACCATCTTTGATCAACGAGCTAGTCAAGTAGAGGCATACTAGTGACACTCTGTTTGTCTATGTATTCACACATGTATTATGTTTCCGGTTAATACAATTCTAGCATGAATAATAAACATTTATCATGATATAAGGAAATAAATAATAACTTTATTATTGCCTCTAGGGCATATTTCCTTCAGTCTCCCACTTGCACTAGAGTCAATAATCTAGTTCACATCGCCATGTGATTTAACATCAAATAGTTCACATCACCATGTGATTAACACCCATAGTTCACATCGACATGTGACCAACACCCAAAGGGTTTACTAGAGTCAATAATCTAGTTCACATCGCTATGTGATTAACACCCAAAGAGTACTAAGGTGTGATCATGTTTTGCTTGTGAGAGAAGTTTAGTCAACGGGTCTGCCACATTCAGATCCGTAAGTATTTTGCAAATTTCTATGTCAACAATGCTCTGCACGGAGCTACTCTAGCTAATTGCTCCCACTTTCAATATGTATCCAGATTGAGATTTAGAGTCATCTGGATCAGTGTCAAAATTTGCATCGACGTAACCCTTTACGACGAACCTTTTTGTCACCTCCATAATCGAGAAACATATCCTTATTCCACTAAGGATAATTTTGACGCTGTCCAGTGATCTACTCCTAGATCACTATTGTACTCCCTTGCCAAAAACAGTGTAGGGTATACAATAGATCTGGTACACAGCATGACATATTTTATAGAACCTATGGCCAAGGCATAGGGAATGACTTTCATTCTCTTTCTATCTTCTGCCGTGGTCGGGCTTTGAGTCTTACTCAGTTTCACACCTTGTAACATAGGCAAGAACTCTTTCTTTGACTGTTCCATTTTGAACTACTTCAAAATCTTGTCAAGGTATGTACTCATTGAAAAACTTATCAAGCGTCTTGATCTATCTCTATAGATCTTGATGCTCAATATGTAAGCAGCTTCACCAAGGTCTTTCTTTGAAAAACTCCTTTCAAACACTCCTTTATGCTTTGCAGAATAATTCTACATTATCTCCGATCAACAATATGTCATTCACATATACTTATCAGAAATGTTGTAGTGCTCCCACTCACTTTCTTGTAAATACATGGCTTCACCGCAAGTCTGTATAAAACTATATGCTTTGATCAACTTATCAAAGCGTATATTCCAACTCCGAGATGCTTGCACCAGTCCATAGATGGATCGCTGGAGCTTGCATATTTTGTTAGTACCTTTAGGATTGACAAAACCTTCTGGTTGCATCATATACAACTCTTCTTTAATAAATCCATTAAGGAATGCAGTTTTGTTTATCCATTTGCCAGATTTCATAAAATGTGGCAATTGCTAACATGATTCGGACAGACTTAAGCATAGATACGAGTGAGAAACTCTCATGTAGTCAACACCTTGAACTTGTCGAAAACCTTTTTGCGACAATTCTAGCTTTGTAGATAGTAACACTACTATCAGCGTCCGTCTTCCTCTTGAAGATCCATTTAATCTCAATGGCTCGCCGATCTTGGGCAAGTCAATCAAAGTCCATACTTTGTTCTATACATGGATCTCATCTCAGATTTCATGGCCTCAAGCCATTTCATGGAATCTGGGCTCATCATCGCTTCCTCATAGTTCGTAGGTTCGTCATGGTCAAGTAACATGACCTCCAGAACAGGATTACCGTACCACTCTGGTGCGGATCTCACTCTGGTTTACCTACGAGGTTCGGTAGTAACTTGATCTGAAGTTACATGATCATCATCATTAGCTTCCTCACTAATTGGTGTAGTAGTCACAGGAACAGATTTCTGTGATGAACTACTTTCCAATAAGGGAGCAGGTACAGTTACCTCATCAAGTTCTACTTTCCTCCCACTCACTTCTTTCGAGAGAAACTCCTTCTCTAGAAAGGATCCATTCTCAGCAATGAATATCTTGCCTTCGGATCTGTGATAGAAGGTGTACCCAACATTTTCTTTTGGGTATCCTATGAAGACGCACTTCTCCGATTTGGGTTTGAGCTTATCAGGTTGAAACTTTTTCACATAAGCATTGCAACCTCAAACTTTAAGAAACGACAGCTTAGGTTTCTTGCCAAACCATAGTTCATACAGTGTCGTCTCAACGGATTTAGATGGTGCCCTATTTAACGTGAATGTAGCTGTCTCTAATGCATAACCCCAAAACGATAGTGGTAAGATCGGTAAGAGACATCATAGATCGCACCATATCTAATAAAGTATGGTTACGACGTTCGGACACACCATTACACTGTGGTGTTCCAGGTGGCGTGAGTAGTGAAACTATTTCACATTGTTTTAACTGAAGGCCAAACTCGTAACTCAAATATTTTACTTCTGCGATCATATCGTAGAAACTTTTATTTTTGTTACGATGATTCTCCACTTCACTCTAAAATTCTTTGAACTTTTCAAATGTTTTAGACTTGTGTTTCATCAAGTAGATATACTCAATATCTGCTCAAATCATCTGTGAAGATCAAAAAATAGATACCTCCGCGAGCCTCAATATTCATCGGACCACATACATCAGTATGTATGATTTCCAACAAATCTGTTGCTCGCTCCATTGTTCCGGAGAACGGAGTCTTAGTCATCTTGCCCATGAGGCATGGTTCGCAAGCATCAACTGATTCATAATCCAATGATTCCAAAAGCCCATCAGCATGGATTTTCTTCATGCGCTTTACACCAATATGACCTAAACGGCAGTGCCACAAATAAGTTGCACTATCATTATTAACTTTGCATCTTTTGGCTTCAATATTATGAAAATGTGTATCACCACGATCGAGATCCAACAAACCATTTTCATTGGGTGTATGACCATAGAAGGTTTTATTCATGTAAACAGAACAACAATTATTCTCTAACTTATGAATAACCGTATTGCAATAAACATGATCCAATCATATTCATGCTCAACGCAAACACTAAATAACATTTATTTTAGGTTTAACACTAATCCCGAAAGTATAGGGAGTGTGCGATGATGATCATATCAATCTTGAACCATTTCCAATACACATCGTCACTTCACCCTTAACTAGTCTCTGTTCATTCTGCAACTCCCGTTTCGAGTTACTATTCTTAGCAACTGAACTAGTATCAAATACTGAGGGGTTGCTATAAACACTAGTAAAGTACACATCAATAACATGTATATCAAATATACCTATGTTCACTTTGCCATCCTTCTTATCCGCCAATTACTTGGGGTAGTTCGCTTCCAGTGACCAGTCCCTTTGCAGTAGAAGCACTCAGTTTCAGGCTTAGGTCCAGACTTGGTTTTTTCACTTGAGCAGCAACTTGCTTGCCGTTCTTCTTGAAGTTCCCCTTTCTTCCCTTTGTCCCTTTACTTGAAACTAGTGGTTTTGTTTACCATCAACACTTGATGCTTTTCTTGATTTCTACCTTCGTCGATTTCAGCATCACGAAGAGCTTGGGAATCGTTTCCGTTATCCCTTGCATATTATAGTTCATCACGAAGTTCTACTAACTTGGTGATGGTGACTAGAGAATTCTGTCAATCACTATTTTATCTGGAAGATTAACTCCCACTTGATTCAAGCGATTGTAGTACCCAGACAATCTGAGCACATGCTCACTGCTTGAGCTATTCTCCTCCATCTTTTAGCTATAGAACTTGTTGGAGACTTCATATCTCTCAACTCGGGTATTTGCTTGAAATATTAACTTCAACTCCTGGAACATCTCATATGGTCCATGACGTTCAAAACGTCTTTGAAGTCCCGATTCTAAGCCGTTTAAGCATGGTGCACTAAACTATCAAGTAGTCATCATATTGAGCTAGCCAAACGTTCATAACATCTGCATCTGCTCCTGCAATAGGTTTGTCACCTAGCGGTGCATCAAAGGACATAATTCTTCTGTGCAGCAATGAGGATAAACCTCAGATCATGGATCCAATCCGCATCATTGCTACTAACATCTTTCAACTTAGTTTTCTCTAGGAACATATCAAAAATAAAACAGGGGAGCTAAACACGAGCTATTGATCTACAACATAGATATGCTAATACTACCAGGACTAAGTTCATGATAAATTTAAGTTCAATTAATCATATTACTTAAGAACTCACTTAGAAAGACATCCCTCTAATCTTATAAGTGATCACGTGATCCAAATCAACTAAACCATAACCGATCATCACGTGAAATGGAGTAGCTTTCAATGGTGAACATCAATATGTTGATCATATCTACTATATGATTCACGCTCGACCTTTCGGTCTCAGTGTTCCGAGGCCATATCTGCATATGCTAGGCTCGTCAAGTTTAACCTGAGTATTCTGCGTGTGCAAAACTGGCTTGTACCCATTGTAGATGGACGTAGAGCTTATCACACCCAATCATCATGTTGTGTTTGGGCACGACGAACTTTGGCAATGGTGCATACTCAGGGAGAACACTTTTATCTTGAAATTTAGTGAGAGATCATCTTATAATGCTACCGTCATAACTAAGCAAAGATAAGATGCATAAAAGATAAATATCACATGCAATCAAAATATGTGACATGATATGGCCATCATCATCTTGTGCCTTTGATCTCCATCTTCAAAACATCGTCATGATTTCCATCGTCACCGGCATGACACCATGATCTCCATCATCTTGATCTATATCAATGTGTCGTCACTTGGTCGTCTCGCCAACTATTGCTCTTGCAACTATTGCTATCGCATAGCGATAATTGTAAAGCAATTATGTGGCGCTTGCATCTTATGCAATAAAGAGACAACCATAAGGCTTCTCCCAGTTGCCGATAACTTCAACAAAACATGATCATCTTATACAACAACTTATATCTCATCACGTCTTGACCATATCACATCACAACATGCCCTGCAAAAACAAGTTAGACGTCCTCTACTTTGTTGTTGCAAGTTTTACGTGGCTGCTATGGGCTTAGCAAGAACCGTTCTTACCTACGCATCAAAACCACAACGATAGTTTGTCAAGTTGGTGCTGTTTTAACCTTCTCAAGGACCGGGCATAGCCACACTCGGTTCAACTAAAGTTGGAGAAACTGAAATCCGCTAGTCACCTGTGTGCATAGCACGGCGGTAAAAACCAGTCTCACGTAAGCGTACGCGTAATGTCGGTCCGGGCCGCTTCATCCAACAATACCGCCGAACCAAAGTGTGACATGCTGGTAAGCAGTATGACTTATATCGCCCACAACTCACTTGTGTTCTACTCATGCATATTACATCAACGCATAAAACCTGGGCTCGGATGCCACTGTAGGGGAACGTAGTAATTTCAAAATTTTCCTACGCACACGCAAGATCATGGTGATGCATAGCAACGAGAGGGGAGAGTGTTGTCTACGTACCCTCGTAGACCGAAAGCGGAAGCGTTATGACAACGCGGTTGATGTAGTCGTACGTCTTTACGACCCGACCGATCAAGCACCGAAACTACGGCACCTCCGAGTTCTAGCACACGTTCAGCTCGATGACAATCCCCGGACTCCGATCCAGCAAAGTGTCGGGGAAGAGTTCCGTCAGCACGACGGCGTGGTGACGATCTTGATGTTCTACCGTTGTAGGGCTTCTCCTAAGCACCGCTACAATATTATCGAGGATTATGGTGGAGGGGGGCACTGCACACGGCTAAGAGAACGATCACGAAGATCAACTTGTGTGTCTAGAGGTGCCCCCTTGCCCCCGTATATAAAGGAGCAAGGGGGGAGGCCGGCCGGCCCTTGGGGCGCGCCAAGGAGGGGGGAGTCCTCCTCCTAGTAGGAGTAGGACTCCCCTTTCCTAGTGCAACTAGGAAGAGAGAAGGGGGAAGGAAAGAGAGGGAGAGGGAGAGGGAAAGAGGGGCCGCACCCCCCTCCCCTAGTCCAATTCGGATTTGGGCTAGGGGGCCGCGCGCCCTGCCTCCTCTCTTCCACCACTTGGCCCATGAGGCCCATTACTTCTTCCTCGTATTCCCGTAACTCCCCGGTACCCCCGAAAATACCCGAATCACTCGGAACCTTTTCGATGTCCGAATATAGTCGTCCAATATATCGATCTTTACGTCTCAACCATTTCGAGACTCCTCGTCATGTCCCCGATCTCATCCGGGAATTTGAACTACCTTCGGTACACCAAATCACATAAACTCATAATACAATCGTCACTGAAACTTTAAGTGTGCGGACCCTACGGGTTCGAGAACTATGTAGACATGACCGAGACATGTCTCTGGTCAATAACCAATAGCGGAACCTGGATGCTCATATTGGCTCCCACATATTCTACGAAGATCTTTATCGGTCAGACCGCATAACAACATACGTTGTTCCCTTTGTCATCGGTATGTTACTTGCCCGAGATTCTATCATCGGTATCTCAATACGTAGTTCAATCTCGTTACCGGCAAGTCTCTTTACTCATTCCATAATACATCATCCTGCAACTAACTTATTAGTTGCAATGCTTGCAAGGCTTAAATGATGTGCATTACCGAGAGGGCCCAGAGATACCTCTCCGACAATCGGAGTGACAAATCCTAATCTCGAAATACGCCAACCCAACAAGTACCTTCAGAGACACCTATAGAGGACCTTTATAATCACCCAGTTACGGTGTGATGTTTGGTAGCACACAAAGTGTTCCTCCGGTAAACGGGAGTTGCATAATCTCATAGTCATAGGAACATGTATAAGTCATGAAGAAAGCAATAGCAATAAATCAAACGATCAAGTGCTATGCTAACGGAATGGGTCAAGCCAATCACATCATTCTCTAATGTTGTGACCCCGTTAATCAAATGACAACTCTTTGCCTATGGCTAGGAAACACAACCATCTTTGATCAACGAGCTAGTCAAGTAGAGGCATACTAGTGACACTCTATTTGTCTATGTATTCACACATGTATCATGTTTCCGGTTAATACAATTTTAGCATGAATAAGAAACATTTATCATGATATAAGGCAATAAATAATAACTTTATTATTGCCTCTAGGGCATATTTCCTTCATAAGAAGCAGTCCGGGAAGGACACGAGGCCTCCACGAGGGTGGAGGGTGCACCCTACCCCCTGGGCGCGCCCCCTACCTCGTGGGCACCTCGTGTGCTCTCCGGAATCCGTTTTCTTACACGTTACATATTTTGGTCGGTAAAAATTCATTATATAATCTCCCGGTGGTTTTGACCAACGTATCACGCAAAAATCCTCTGTTCTTGTTTCGAGCTGTTTTCTGCCAGGGTTCTCAACACCAAGCATCATGTCATCTCCCTCCTCCTCCAACAATGAGGGCAACGTTGCTTGGCTAATGAAGATAGAGCTGAAGAGAGAAGAACCCATGGAGACCAACAAGGATGAAGGGATCAAGAAGGCCACGGGGGACCAAGTTCCGGCAACAGAAGACATCCTTCAACTTGATCACAACCCTCTTACCCCAACTGAGATCGAAGCTTTCTAGATGATTGAGTTAGCTCGTATACAAAACAAATATCTCACCCGTGATAATATTTTGTTGAAGGAGCATATCATTGCACTCAAGGGCATTATCCGCAAGTTGGAAGACCTCATACGCTCGATGTGCGACTATCCATCATCACCAACAACTCCTTCACCGACAAAAGAGATATAATCACATGGGTATGGGCACTCTCCTTGGCAACTTCCAAGCTTGGGGGAGTGCCCCGGTATCGTATCACCAGCACTTCTATCTTTACCGTTTTTCTTAGTTTGATAATTTTGATAATATTTTGATCTAGTAGAATAAAAGTTCTTAGTGTGATCTATGTCACATCCCTAGTTCTGGTATGACCTAGGCTAGCCCTTCATGTTTGCATCATGTTTAAATTCCATTAAAATTTGAAATGGGGATTTGTGAAACCCTCAGAATCATTTCTGAAAATGACCCAAGTAAAAATTGCTCCAAAAGGGTCCAAGAAAATGCTCATGTTGCTCTCAAAAAATATTGGACAGAGATAAAAATCAAATCAATATTTTTAATAGCTCATAAGTATTTATTTTGGGCATTTAGAATTAATGCAGTAATTATTTGCTTTGGATATATATTATTATATATATAATATTTTCCAAAAATTATGCCAGTTGTTGAGGAGCTCTAGAATAATACCATTAGCCCCTGCAAAAATTGGCATAAGAAAATAAAATGGTTTAGTATTTTATTTAAACTAAACAAATGTCATAAAAATAGAAAAGAAAACAAAAAAGGAAAGCCTACCTGTGCTTACCTGCGGCCTGGCACTGTGCAGCCGGCCTGGCCAAGCGGCCCAGCCGACTGGCATTGCCAGTCGTCCCCTTCCTCGCGCCAGGAGGACAGGGGCACGCGCTCGCCGCGCGCGAGCACACGCCGGCCACCTCCTGGTTCCCCGCTCGCCGCTGGAGGCACCCGACGACGCCACGCACTCCCCTGAACCTCTCCCACTCTCCCCCCCTGCTCCCCCCCTTCTCTGGCCCCCCTCCACCTCGCACCCGAGCGGAGCGCAGCGCGCCGACGAGCACCACCGCAGCCACCGTGCTCCCCTTGCCCCTCTGCCCTGTCCAACGGGTCTTCCTCGACTCCCTGAAGCACCAAGACGAAGCACGCGCCCACGGGACGCCTGAAACGACGCCATCGTCTTCGTCTTCCTCGTCGGCCACCGCCGATTTCCACCATCGATTCGTCGCCGTCCGGACCTCCCCGAATTCGCCGTCAAGCCCTTCGTGCTCACTGTGAGGCCATGAACCTTTTACCCCTAACCCCGTAGCTTGCCGCTCGCCGTAGCCGTCGTTCCATAGATGGCCAAAGCGCCACACCGCCGTCCATGTCGCCGTCGTTGCCCTGGCCACCGTAGCCTGCAGCCGAGCGCGTCACCCTGCTCCTAGTGACGCCAGGAGGCCGTAGAGCCTCTCCGCTCGCTTCTCCATGCACCACAGCCCTCGCCCGCACTTGGCCGTGCTCCGGTCGCTGCCTCAAGCTTCGCTCCGGCGAGCTCCGGCCACCCCTCCTCCTCCGACCTACCCACTGGATGCGCGAGAGCACGGGCTACGCCCCGGTGCTCCCAGCCGCCCCCCGTGCCCTGCAGCGGACGCCGCGTCCAGAGGTCGCCGGCGACGACCTCGCCGGCCTGACGTGCGGGCCGACCTGCCAGGTGATTAGTTTAAGGCTAATCACCATTTGCTAACCCCCTGACACTGACAGTGGGCCCTAGAGCCACTAATCTAAATTAGATTAGGAATAACTCCTCTGTTAACTAACTGAGTCACTGACGTGTGGACCCCACACGTCAGGTTTGACCTGGTCAGCTCCGTTGACCTGCTGACGCAGGCATGACGCAATGCTGACGCAATATTTCATTTTCTGGTTTAAATTAATCAGGAAATTCCAGAATATATTCAAAACTTCAAAAATTCATAGAAATTCAACCGTAGCTCAGATTGAAATAATTTATATATGAAAAATGATCAGAAAAATTCAATCTATCCATCTGTACCATTTTCATGCACGACAAACCAATCTATACATGCTGTATACATGAAACACACTTATGGCATATTTAAGAGCATAATTTGGAGTTGTAATTGAACCCTTGGTTCAAATGGACTTCAACCAAATAAATGCTAGATGCATTAATTCAAACAACATAACATATTCATGCCATGATCATGCATCATATTGTTGCTTATACTTGTGTTTGATTGCCGACACCGTTCCTTCTCAATAGGTCCTGCTCCGGAGAGTGTTCGAGAGTACCTGTCTGAGGAGCAGTGCCCCCCTATTGATCTACCAGGAAAGCAACCCCCCTTGTTCATTCCAATACAATCCTACTCTCCCTCTCCTGCTCTCATTTATTGCATTAGGACAACAACGATTCAACTGCTACTTTATGCTACGGTAGTTGAACCCATTCCTCTGCATGACCTGTCATTGCCATAGTAAATAGTTAAAACCCACTAGCATGTGCAGGAGTTGCTTGAGCCATGTTGTGATCTTGCTATGCCATGCCTTCTATTGCTTAGAGTATGTCAGGTCTGATTCATTGGGAATGAATTAGAGTACAGTGTTATGTTCTGATGTTGAGAGTTAAGCGTGTGAACACGATTTGGTAAAGGTAGCGGTGAGAGGCCATGTAGGAGTACATGGTGGGTTGTCTCACTTGAACCGTCCCTAAGAACTGAGTTCTGTGTATGTTGTCCAAGGACTAGCTACTACCACACATTGGGTTCCGGTAACTCGACCCCTCTCGACTTATTAGCCAACTTGATCTCTTTCCAGGAGATGCAAATAGTTTCTGGTGTTTATAGATAGTGCTATTTTTCTACCGAGTGGCACCCGGCAGGGTGGACCTGGGACAGACTAGGCGCACGTGGCCCAGTGTACCGAGTGGCTCCCGGATGGTGGGCTCGGGAACCCTATACACATCATTTGGGGCCGTGAGCGAAACCCTGGCCGGATCTCCTTGCGGATGGAACCCGAATAGGCAATAAACCTGGACTAGAGTCTTGTTTGGTTAGTCAGGTCGTGGCCGACACCCTCGCCAGGCTTCCGCTTGAAGGTTGTCGAGATACATGACGTGAATATGGTCATAAGTGGTGAGAGCGTGTGTGAAGAAGTACACCCCTGCAGGGTTATCACGATCTATTCGAATAGCCGTGTCCTCGGTTATGGACTTCTTGGATGCTTACGTGGTACATAGACAACTTTAAGTGGATACTCTAAAATGCTCAAGACAAGTGTGAGTGCTATGGATGGCCTTCTCGTGGAGAGACGAGGATGAATCCATAGTAGTGTAGTGATGTGGTGATTAGTGGACTCGTGTGTGCTGCCTCATCTCAAGGAAGTTTCTCGTTGTCGTAGAACAGGATAGCCACTGAGTCAAAGCTGGCTTGCTGCAACTAAACCCCACATTACCTTCTTGATACAAATGCATGTATGATAGGATCTGATGTAAGTCTTGCTGAGTACCTTTGTACTCACGTTTGCTTTATTTATGTTTTGCAGGTGAGACATCTGTCTCACTAGTAGTACCGCTTGGACTTCGACGAGTAGCTTGTTACCTCAGCTACGATCTTGTACCCTTGGGAGGGTCTTGTAGATAGTCAGGCTTCTGAACCTTTTTCCTTTTGTAGTTGTCTGTACTCAGACATGTAATGCTTCCATTGCTTGTATGCTCTGAATGATGGGTCAGATGACCCCTGTTTGTATTTAATGCTATGTGGCTCTTCTGGTCCTTATCTATATGAGTTTGCATTATGTTGTGATGCCATGTTGTATAGCAGATACTTGCATGTTATGCGTACGTGTGACGTGTATTGCTATGTGTGGGATCCGACAATCTAGTTGTTTATCCTTGGCAGTCTCTCTTATGGGGAAATGTAGTCTAGTTCTTCCTTGAGCCATAGTAGTCCGCTACAGCCCGGTTACCGGAGTCCTGCTAGCCCAGCACTACTGCTCAGGACACTTGACTGGCCGGCATGTGTTTCACTTCGTTCCTGTGTCTGTCCCTTCGGGGAAATGTCACGCGGTGACATCCGGAGTCCTGCCTAGCCTGCTACAGCCCGGGTTCCCGGAGTCCTGTTAGCCCAGTGCTACAGCCCGGATTCACACGCTGCTGACCGACATGCTCGATGTTGATTCATGTATGCCTGTCCCCGTAAGTTAGTGCCACTTTGGGTTCACGACTAGCCATGTCGGCCCGGGTTCTCTGTCATATGGATGCTAGCGACACAATCATATACGTGAGTCAAAAGGCGCAAATGGTCCCACTCCATGGTAAGGCGACACCCGTGGGGATACCGTTCGTGAGGCCGCAAAGTGATATGAGGTGTTACATGCTAGATCGGTGTGACTCGGAATCGGGGTCCCGACAGCTTTGGTATCAGAGCCTGACTGCCTATAGGATTTCCAAGCCAACCTGATCGAAGTTGAGTCTAGAAATTCTTTAGTTATATAAGGGAATTGATTGTGGAAGGGAACGTAAGGCTCTTTTTACTCCTTATACCTCTTGCCCTTTTGATCTGAGTCGTCCTATCTTTCCTATGGGGTTAAGGAACTAGGCTTTCTCTTCCGCCTATCAGGATCACGTGTTACTACTCCGTAGTCTCTTAGGATTGGTTGATCAAAGTCCTATTCCAGTTTCGAGTACCTCCGGTGTAGCCTGTTTAGTAATATTTTTGAACCTTGAGTGATGATGTTGAGTATGGGGCTACCCCATTTGTTGTAGAATGTCTCATTTCGAGCATTTTACTGCCGTTATGTTGCCGGATTTGTCCTAGGAGTTCAAGAGATATTATTTTCCTCGTACTATATTCTACATCCTTATGATGGTGCTGAATCCATCCTTGTTTCCTTGGTTGGTTCTTCAAGATGTCGTCAGTTAACCGAAGTTCTGTTGCTCATAGCCGAAACCACGGAGATGGTAGGGATGAGGATCCTCCCGACCAGCCTTCATTGGCAGAGTTCATGTTAGAGATGGAGAAGAACAAGCGAGAGTCTAACCGCTTGTTAGCACGTATTGAGGAGAACACCTCCCATCAGCACAAAGAGTCAGCGTCCATCTATGATTTCATTGGTCTGAAACCACCTACCTTCCATCATTCCATTGAACCACTCGATGCAGATGACTAGCTCCGTAGTATCACACACAAGCTGCCCTCTGCGAACGTAGCTGAAAGTGACAAGGTCACCTACGCTGCTTATCATCTGGAAGGTCATGCTAGTATTTGGTGGCAGAACTTTGAGGCTATGCTTCCAGCTGGCCAGGTACCCACCTGGAGAGTTCTCACTAAGGCTTTTCGCGAGCATCACATCCCTCTGGCTCTCATTGACCGCAAGAGAGAAGAGTTCTGTAGTTTCACCCAGAGTAAGATGGCTGTTGATGCTTACAGTAGAGAGTTTGAGAACCTTGCCCGCTATGCTACATGAGAGGTGTCCACGGACGCCAAGAAGCAGGCTAGGTTCCGGAAGGGTCTCAACCCAGTTGCGTCGTGATCTCCACTTGCATCATTGCAATACATTCCAGGCTCTTGTGAACAAGGCCATTAATGCAGAGACAGCTCAACTCACTTACGAGGAGTCTCGTAAGCACACCCGTGGTTGGGTTCTTCTTCCGGTTCTACTTCGCAGAAGCGCCGGATTTGGGTTCCGAACTCCGCTCTTCCACCCGGTTATTCACCGAGGCCCTCTTATGTGGCGCTCACCAGTTCAGTGTACATGCTCCAGCCAGCACTAGCCGAACACTTGACTGGCCGGCATGTGATTCACTTTGTTCCTATGTCTGTCCCTTCGGGGAAATGTCACGCGGTGACACCCGGAGTCCGGCCTAGCCTGCTACAGCCCGGTTCACCGGAGTCCTGTTAGCCCAGTGCTACATCCCGGATTCGCACGCTGCTGACCGACATGCTCGATGTTGATTCATGTATGCCTGTCCCCGTAAGTTAGTGCCACTTTGGGTTCACGACTAGTCATGTCGGCCCAGGTTCTCTGTCATATAGATGCTAGCGACACTATCATATACGTGAGCCAAAAGGCGCGAACGGTCCTGGTCCATGGTAAGGAGACACCCATGGGAATACCGTGCGTGAGGCCGCAAAGTGATATGAGGTGTTACCGGCTAGATCGATGTGACTTGGAATTGGGGTCCTGACACTATTGCTCCACCGACGTACTCCTTCCTCCTATATATACCTACGTACCCCCACACGATCAGATACGGAGCCAAAAACCTAATTCCACCGCCGCAACTTTCTGTATCCACGAGATCCCATGTTGGGGCATGTTCGGGAGCTCCGCCGGAGGGGGCATCGATCACGGAGGGCTTCTACATCAACACCATAGCCTCTCCAATTAAGTGTGAGTAGTTCACCTCAGACCTACGGGTCCATAGTTATTAGCTAGATGGCTTCTTCTCTCTTTTTGGATCTCAATACAATGTTCTCCCCCTCTCTTGTGGAGAACTATTCGATGTAATCTTCTTTTTGCGGTGTGTTTGTTGAGACCGATGAAACGTGGGTTTATGATCAAGTCTATCTATGAACAATATTTGAATCTTCTCTGAATTCTTTTATGTATGATTGGTTATCTTTGCAAGTCTCTTCGAATTATTAGTTTGGTTTGACCTACTAGATTGATCTTTCTTGCAATGGGAGAAGTGCTTAGCTTTGGGTTCAATCTTGCGGTGTCCTTTCCCAGTGACAGTAGGGGCAGAAAGGCACATATTGTATTGTTGCCATCGAGGATAACAAGATGGGGTTTTCATCATATTGCATGAGTCTATCCCTCTACATCATGTCATCTTGCTTAAGGCGTTACTCTGTTTTTAACTTAATACTCTAGATGCATTCTGGATAGCGGTCGATGAGTGGAGTAATAGTAGTAGATGCAGGTAGGAGTCGGTCTACTTGTCTCGGATGTGATGCCTATATACATGATCATACCTAGATATTCTCATAACTATGCTCAATTCTGTCAATTGCTCAACAGTAATTTGTTCACCCACCGTAGAATACTTATGCTCTCGAGAGAAGCCACTAGTGAAACCTATGGCCCCCGGGTATATCTTTATCATATTAATCTCCTATTACTTAGTTATTTCCTTTGCTTTTTACTTTGCCTTTATTTTACTTTGCATCTTTATCACAAAAATATTATCTTATCATATCTATCAGATCTCACTCTCGTAAATGGCCGTGTAGGGATTGACAACCCTATTCGCGTTGGTTGAGAGGATTTATTTATTTTGTGCAGGTACAAGGGACTCACGCGTAGCCTCCTACTGGATTGATACCTTGGTTCTCAAAAACTAAGGGAAATACTTACACTACTTTGTTGCATCATCCCTTCCTCTTCGGGGAAAACCAACGCAGTGCTCAAGAGGTAGCAGGAACCGGCATATATGCAGAGTGCGAGGTGCCAAGTAAAAATTACTGACACCAGCCATCTAAGCATTGGCATCCACCACCATCAGTGGGATGCGTGGCGCTCACTGTGGACGGATCTTTCTCGGCAGCAAATCCTCTAACCAAATACTAGTAGCTTAGACTTAAAAAAATACTAGTAGCTTATATTGGCAGTTTTCTAGGGGTGTACTCTTTTCTGAAAGAAGCACCATTCTATTTTTCTTTATTTGTACACCGTGTCACAACTTTGACCCAAAGGTCCAGAGCTATTTTAGGGTGATTGGCGTAGTACTCGGAGACTGATTGTAAGCATGATTTTTATTAGTTGTCACACTGATTGTAAGCGTGAGCAGATGGAAGATTAGGTTAGTGTGAAGCTTACCTTAAACCCTACCGACGCCGTTGAAACGAGGCGAGCGTCGAGGGAACTGTGGAGAACGGCGGGGAAGCAACGTCGCGCCATCCGGGACCCTCTTGTGGTGGGAGAACGAATACTCCTGTGGCTCCGGCTGGCTCTGCACCCTCACGAATGGCACACCATACTCAATCGATTCGTTATCCTCTGGGTGCTCGACCTTCGACCTGTACGCCCACCACCTCCGCCTGACTTTTGCCTCGGGAAAATCTGTCTGCTCCATCGCCCATAGGAGATACTCGATGAACTCGAAGGACTGCGGCGTGACTGCCGCCGAGGAGTACATCGCCGCCCTCATCGCCGTCGTCTCGCTCTTCCGCATACATTGCCACATGGCCCTCACCGTCCTCGAAATCTCTCACTCATTGTCAAACCAAGTAAGGATCTCCTTCAACCTGGCTAACTTTGCCTGGTCGCCACCGGCGATCTGCCAGATTCACTGCTGCATCCCCTCCATAGATGTCCTTCTGAGTTGTCCGGTTCTATCTTTGGAAGATGGGAGGAGAGATAGTGGTCTTGCAATAGAGAAGAGGGAGAGGCGAGACGGTGGTTTTAGAATGGAGATGATGGAGAGGAGAGGTTCCCCTGCCTTTCGGTCGCTGACAGGTGGGCCCCACGCTTGGTGGGACCCATGTGTCAATGTCTCAATGGTAGGATGGGCTACGTCAGGGGATCCTCGTCCGAGGAGAGAGGAGGTGGTTTTGCAATGGAGAAGAGGGAGAGGCGAGATGGTGGTTTTGGAATGGAGATGATGGAGAGGAGAGGTCGTGGTTTTGCAATTGAGAAGAGGGAGAGGAGCGTGCGGTAGCGATTTTGGATTGGACGAGAGGGCCGGCGCGCTGTGACTGGATCAAAATCAAAATCAATTTACCCTTCAATTAAGAAAGCGACCCCACATTAACTAGTCTACCTTTTATTCTGGGTCATAGTTGACCATGATTTTCGCAAATAAAATATATGTTATATGTTGCAAAAATAATATGATTTGAAAGTACATTCAGATACGGACCAAACGATACAATTTTTGGTGACATGCATTCACATTTTGCTTGTAAAATACAGTACGTGGTCAAACTTTGACCCAAAATACGCAAAACAAAAAAATACTTCCAAGACGAGCGCCGCTCTTCCGCTCTTCTCCTCTTAAACCACCGCCGCTCCTCTCTTGTTCCAATCTAAATCCAGCGCCGCTCCTCTCCTCTTCCATTTCAAAACCACCGCCCCTCCTCTCCTGTTCCAATCCAAAACCAGCATCGCTCCTCTCCCGTTCTAAACCAAAACCAGCATTGATCCTCTCCTCTTCCATTCAAAAACCACCACCGGCGAATGAAGGTGCTGTGGAGAAGTAGATCGATGGAGGAGTACAACCGATACCTGAGGATCGCAGACGGCGACCCTGTGAAGCTAGCTAGGATGTTGGAGATACAGTCTTGGTTTGACAACAAGGACCAACTAGCGGCGACGGCGACATCCATGGCCAAATATCTGCAACAGAGCGAAAAGGCGGCGATACTCCGGGAGGGAGTCGCGCGGGAGTACATAGAGCTGCTCCTCTTGGCCATGGAGCAAACAGATTCACCGAATCCGATCATGAGGGCGCGGTGGTGGGAGTATCGATCCCAGATGGAGCATCCACCAGAGATTGAAGGATCGAGCATCTACAGGGTGTCGTTTGTGAGGGTGACGTGCCAGAGCGAGCCATTGGAGTCTTCGTCGACCGAACCCAACTGCAAGAGGAGAAAAGCAGTTGGCCCGACGACGCTTCCCCGCCATGCTCTCCCTCACCGTTCACATCATCTCACGGGGCGGCTGTCTGCCGCCAAGGAATAGGAGGGATTTGCCCCCCCCCCCCCCGGACCAATAGTAGGGCAGGTTGTGAATTGTGGGAGGAGCTTAGGGTTGTTAGTATTTGCAGGTTGTGAATTGTGTTTTGTGTTGTGTATTTTGAGAGTACTTTCAGATATGAATGTCTTTTGAATTTCAGATTTGCAGTATTGAGCATATGAAGTATTTTATGAATTCTAGATATCTATTTTTAGCACTTAAAAAATGTAGTTTCATAGGTGTATAAAAGTGCAGACAATGTGATTCTCAGAGAAGAAACTGCAAGTTTCAGTTTCAGATAAGAAACTCCAAGTTCATTTTCAGATAAGAAACTGCAACTTTCAAAGGCAGAGCATTTATATTAACACGGCCTTTTCAAACAGTGTTAACATCATGCTGGAAGTTTTATTCATGGTCGAAACTGGAACTACCAGCTAGTTAACATCATGCTGATCAACATTCATGCATAGCACATCTTCATATGATGCACGGTCAAAAAGATATGCTATTTTCAAAATGCCCACACAATGTCGAGTGTGCGAAAAACAAAGAAAATGAGGGACAAAGTTTTGGCAAGTGTAGGACGTGGTGTGCGTAGATGACAATTGGGACCCATATGTCAATAAAGGCAGAGGCAAAAAAAATTTGGAGATATTTTCTCTGCACAGGTGGAATCGAACCCGGGCGGAACAGCTGTCGGGTAGTGTCACTCGGCCACTGGGCTAGTTCAGTTGTTTAGTTAGTAATAAGGCACTTCCTCAGGTTGTCGGATCTCATCATGCGCCTTTGTGCGCTCACCGCGACGCCGCTATCTGCCATTGTGAATATGCTGAAAAAACGAGAGGAATCTAGAGAGGACTATACGTGGAGAGTCGGACAGTCGGGACCCACCAAGTCTATGGCCGTACGCAAGCAAGTGCCTCATCGAAAAAATATTTTCTCCTAATGCTATACTGATGTTGGGGCCCACGGGTTTGTCAACATAGTTACATTTTTTAGGTGCTTCAACGTAGTTACTATAGGAGATAAATTCACAACGAAGCCGAGGAGCTGGCAGGTATCATTTATTATGACTGGGGCAGCAAGTACCAGCTGGGTTTTGGGCTTCCCCGTCTAGGCTTTCTTTTTTAACATGCGCAGCCCACGACCTCAGATGGGAGGTCCATAAGGTTGTTTGTATTTTCTTGAGGGCCATCATGTATCGACCGGCCTATGGACCTCCCATCCGAGGTTTTATTTTTCCTGAAACATCGGCAGCCCAATTTATGTATTTTGTTTTGAAGAAAACGCGGAGATCTGTTCTCTTTTTCTATATAAGAATAGGAACGCCTCGTCCAACTTATGTTTCCCTTCTAACTATACTATCTATATTTAAATTATTTTATATGTTACTATATATTATTTTTATTGTCATCATATATTTAATAGATACTTACATATGTAAGAAAACAATATCCCACATCTTGTTAACTTATAAAAATAATTTCTTAACAATAAAATCCTGGATTTTTTTGGCAACGAAAATCCTGGTGATTGTGTACAAAAGCTTGGTAAGATTTAAGGACCAATAAAATAATAAATCACTTATTTTTAAATATATATAACAAAACGCTCAGCCCCTGTTTATTTTTTGATAACATTGCTGCGCCCACCCCAACATTATAATTAGAATCAGCCCAGCAAAATTATGTATTTCAAGAAAGTGAAAATGGCCTGTAATTTTTTAGGAAAAACATAAATGGGCCGCATGGAAGCTACATTATTTGTTCACCCAGCCCAGCTAACGGACTATAATTCAAAAGAAAGATCAAATGGACTGTAAATTCTACCCCGCAAAAAAAAGACTGTAAATTCTGAAAAATGGGTTGAATACGTGCCACATTTTTGGAGGCTGAAATGTGGGCCAATAGGCCGAAGCCAATGCAAATCGTTGTCAACTTAGTCAACAAATGATTCTAACATCGTTAGCCGTTGGATTTACATCCAACGACTGGCATCCATCTTCAATCTCTCGTCTTCTTCCTCTAGCGCCGTCGGGACCACCTGCTCCCGCCTCCTGCTGCTAGCAGCTCTGCTTAGCACGCTTCGCTGTGAAGCGCTACTCCACCGTTGGCCGGGCCATCCCTCCACCGCTCCACACCTCCTATTCTTCTCCACCGACTGCCGAACCACACCGCACTAGAACCAGTTAACCCTCGTACACCTCTCTGTCTACGACTCTACTCCCGCGTCTTCCCATCTCCGGCTCATTGTTGTCCGGGGCCTCACCGTCGTCCACCACCTTGGATGCGCTCGGCACGGAGTGGTCAACGTGGTCAACGAACAACACCATCGGAGGTAGACTATGCGTGGATAGGCTGATAGCTGGGTCCACGGCCGCACGCAAGGAAATGCCTCCTTATTACGCGCAAAATAATGATTCCTCCACCTGACAGCTGGGACCCACCGGAAGGGCCTCTGTATTTCGCGAAAAAACGTTCCCACCGCTGACAGGTCGGACACACCAGCTATATCTTCACATGCAAGGAAGTGCCTCCTTATTACGCATAAAAAATGAATACTCCCCCTGCTAGTTGGGACCCACCTTGGTGGGAGGCTGACTTGTGGGCCTACTAAGTTGACGGGGACGGAGTGCTTTGTCAACTTAGTCAATATGAATGATTCTAGCTCCAGTGACCGTACGATGTCCATCCAACGGCCGTAGTGCTTCTTCAACCTCTGGTCTTGTTGCTCCAGCCGCCCAAAGCAGTGCCGGTCGTGCCGCATGCTCCTGCCTCCCGTGGCCGGTTGTGCTGCCGCGGAGGCCTCACCGCCCCCTACTATTCCCACCGCTGGCCAGGCCATCCCTCTACTCACCCACACCTCCTGTTATTCTGTGGCGACGGCAGCCTCACACAGCAGCGAACTAGTGAACCCTCGTACTCCTCTACGCGTGGGCATCCACTGCCGCGTCTTCCCCGGCTCCGCGTCGTCCCCTTACTAGGCCTTGCCGTCGTCCACCGCCCTGGTGCTCTCGACGTGGCGTGGTTAACATGGTCAATGAACGGCTTCCATCGGACGTGGACTGTACATGGAGAGGCTGACAGCTGGGTCCACGGCCGCAGCAAGGAAGTGCCTCCTTATTACGCGCAAAATAATTATTCCTCCACCTAGCGGGGACCCACCGGACGGTCCACCGTATTTCGTGAAAAAAACGTTTTCCCCTGACTGTTGGGACCCACCAACTACATCTTCGCATGCAAGGAAGTGTGTCCGGGCAAAAAAACGATTCGCCCCCTGACTGCTGGGTCCCACCAGCTACATCTTCACACGCAAGGAAGTGCCTGACAGTCAGGACCCACCTGGTCGAAGCATACGTAGTGTTGTCATTATGGTCGCGAACGTGTAAGTACATACTAGTCGATGTACACGTACGTACAGCCTCCACCTGCGACTGTTCATCCACGGGCTCATGTTCATCCAGCCTCCACCGTGCGCTACTCCACCGGCTACTGTTCAACCAGCCCTCTCCATGGGCTCCTGTTTAACCACCCCTCCACGGGCTACTGTTCATCCTGCCCTCCACTATCTACTGTTCATCCTGCCCTCCACGGGGTGGTCCTGTTCATCCTGCGCTCCACGGGGGTCCTGTTCATCCAGCCCCAACCGGCTCGATCGATCGAGGTACTGTTCATCCAGAGGCAACACCACGGGGTCCTCTTCATCCACCCCCACCGGGAACTGTTCATCACCACCACCACCCCCCCCCCCCCCCCCCCCCCCCCCCCCCCCCCCCCCCCCCCCGCAACGCTCACTATTCATCCAAAGGCAGCATCGATCGGCTTCAGTTAGTAGCAGTAGCGAAGGAATCACTCAATCGGGTTCAGTTAACAGCCTTCGATCGACCGCTTGGGTTCAATTAGAGCCCAACGCCTCGCACACACGCGCGTACGTACGAGAGAAACGCGCATCGCTCGGCCCTCGACCACCCACCGTAACCGGGGACTCCCCGATATTTTCCGCGCCCTCGGTTCTACCATGGTTTTTTCTGTCATGGACGGCCCAAAGAATGTCATGCAGCTGCGTCTCCGGCCCGCCCAGGATGAAAAGCCCATTTTCTGTCATGATTTTTTGTCATAGAAGTAGGACCCCACCACATCTATGATGATACCGGGTTTTGTCACAATTATCATCATAGAAGTGTCATAAGTATGACAGAAAAGATTTTCGTTCGGCCCAAAATGTCACAGATGTGTCTTTTTTTGTAGTGAAGGAAGATGTCTAAGCTTCCCTATTTGTTTTTTCAAGGTTGGACAAAGAAGGCGGAGCAGATTCGGTGTCTGGCTCCACTGCCCGAAGAACCAGCTATCCCGCTTCTGAAGAAGATGCCGATTCCGGTGCCCTATCAAGCGCCGGAGAAGAAGGCCAAGAAGAAGGCCAAGGGGACCAGGGGTGGTCTCTGCCATAAGGGCACTTCGAACATGAGCTCCGAAGATGCCGAAACCCACTCCCCTCCTGGCACCGATGACTAGGAAGAGGAAAGCAACCCCCCCCCTGAGGGGGAAGGAAGAAAAGGGCGGCCTTGATGTCTACTACGCAACCATCTTCTTGTAGGCGTTGTTGGGCCTCCAAGTGCAGAGGTTTGTAGGACAGTAGCAAATTTCCCTCAAGTGGATGACCTAAGGTTTATCAATCCGTAGGAGCTGTAGGATGAAGATGGTATCTCTCAAGCAACACTGCAACCAAATAACAAAGAGTCTCTTGTGTCCCCAACACACCCAATACAATGGTAAATTGTATAGGTGCACTAGTTCGGCGAAGAGATAGTGATACAAGTGGTATATGGATGGTAGATAAAGGTTTTTGTAATCTGAAAATATAAAAACAGCAAGGTAACTAATGATAAAAGTGAGCACAAACGGTATTGCAATGCGTTGAAACAAGGCCTAGGGTTCACACTTTCACTAGTGCAAGTCCTCTCAACAATAATAACATAATTGGATCATATAACTATCCCTCAACATGCAACAAAGAGTCACTCCAAAGTCACTAATAGCGGAGAACAAACGAAGAGAATATGGTAGGGTACGAAACCACCTCAAAGTTATCCTTTCTGACCGATCTATTCAAGAGTCTGTAGTAAAATAACATGAAGCTATTCTTTCCGTTCAATCTATCATAGAGTTCATACTAGAATAGCACCTTAAGACACAAATCAACCAAAACCCTAATGTCACCTAGATACTCCAATGTCACCTCAAGTATATGTGGGTATGATTATATGATATGCATCACACAATCTCAGATTCATCTATTCAACCAACACAAAGTACGTCAAAGACTGCCCCAAAGTTTCTACCGGAGAGTCAAGACGAAAACGTGTGCCAACCCCTATGCATAGGTTCATGGGCGGAACCCGCAAGTTGATCACCAAAACATACATCAAGTGGATCAATAGAATACCCCATTGTCACCACGGGTATCCCACGCAAGACATACATCAAGTGTTCTCAAATCCTTAAAACCTCAATCCGATAAGATAACTTCAAAGGGAAAACTGAATCCATTACAAGAGTGTAGTGGGGGGAAACATCATAAGATCCAACTATAATAGCAAAGCTCGCGATACATCAAGATCATACCACCTCAAGAACACAAGAGAGAGAGAGATCAAACACATAGCTACTGGTACATACCCTCGGCCCCGAGGGAGAACTACTCCCTCCTCGTCATGGAGAGTGCCTGGATGATGAAGATGGCCACCGGAGAGGGATTCCCCCTCTGGTAGGGTGCCGGAACGGGTCTAGATTGGTTTTAGGTGGCTACGGAGGCTTCTGGCGGCGGAACTCCCGATCTATTCTGCTCCCCGATGATTTTAGGGTATATTGGTCTATATAGGAGGAACAAATACGTCAGGGGGGACACGAGGGGCCCACAAGGGTGGAGGGCGCGCCCCCCTGCCTTGTGCCTTCCTCGTTGCTTCCCTTACGTACACCCCAAGTCTTCTGGATTGCTTCCGTTCCAAAAAAAAGTTCCGTGAAGCTTCAGGTCAATTGGACTCCATTCGATTTTCCTTTTCTGCGATACTCTAAAACAAGGGAAAAAATAGAAACTGGCACTGGCAGTGGGCTCTAGGTTAATAGGTTAGTCCCAAAAATAATATAAAAGTGTATAATAAAGCCCATAAACATCCAAAACAGATAATATAATAGCATGGAACAATCAAAAATTATAGATACGTTGGAGACGTATCAGTATCCCCAAGCTTAATTCATGCTCGTCCTCAAGTAGGTAAATGATAAAAACAGAATTTTTGAAGTGGAATGCTACCTAACATATTTCTCTAAGTAATTCACTTCATATTGGCATGAATGTTCAGATCCATAAGATTCGAGACAAAAGTTTAATATTGACATAAAAATAAAAATACTTCAAGCATACTAACAAAGTAATCATGTCTTCTCAAAATAACATGGCCAAAGAAAGCTATCCCTACAAAATCATATAGTCTGGCTATGCTCCATCTTCACCACACAACATATTTAAATAATGCACAACCCCGATGAAAAGCCAAGCAATTGTTCCATACTTTTGGTGTTCTCAAACTTTTTCAATCTTCACGCAATACATGAGCGTGAGCCATGGATATAGCACTATAGGTGGAATAGAATGGTGGTTATGGAGAAGACAAAAAGGAGAAGATAGTCTCACATCAACTAGGCGTATCAACGGGCTATGGAGATGCACATTAATATATATCAATGTGAGTGAGTAGGGATTGCCATGCAACGGATGCACTAGAGCTATAAATGTATGAAAGCTCAACAAAAGAAACTAAGTGGGTATGCATCCAACTTGCTTTCTCATGAAGACCTAGGGCACTTGAGGAGGCCCATTGTTGGAATATACAAGCCAAGTTCTATAATGAAAATTTCCCACTAGTATATGAAAGTGACAAAACAAGAGACTCTCTATCATGAAGATCATGGTGCTACTTTGAAGCACAAGTGTGGAAAAAGGGATAGTAGCATTGTCCCTTTTATTTTTTTCATTTTTTTTATTTGGCCTTTCTTTTTTCTTTTTTTCTTTTTTTGGTCTTTCTTTTTTATTTGGCCTTTCTCTTTTTTTGGCCTTTCTTTTTTTGGGACAATGCTCTATTAATGATGATCATCACACTTCTATTTATTTACAACTCAATGATTACAACTCGGTACTAGAACAAAGTATGACTCTATATGAATGCCTCCGGCAGTGTACCGGGATGTGCAATGACTCATGAGTGACATGTATGAAAGAATTATGAACGGTGGCTTTGCCACAACTAAAATGTCAACTACATGATCATGCAAAGCAATATGACAATGATGGAGCGTGTCATAGTAAACAGAACGGTGGAAAGTTGCATGGCAATATATCTCGAAATGTCTATGGAAATGCCATGATAGGTAGGTATGGTGGCTGTTTTCAGGAAGGTATATGGTGGGTTTATGATACCGGCGAAAGGTGTGCGGTATTAGAGAGGCTAGCAATGGTGGAAGGGTGAGAGTGCGTATAATCCATGGACTCAACATTATTCATAAAGAAATCACATACTTATTGCAAAAATCTATTAGTTATCGAAACAAAGTACTGCGTGAATGCTCCTAGAGGGATAGATTGGTAGGAAAAGACCATCGCACGTCCCCGACCGGCACTCATAAGGAGGACAATCAATAAACAAATCATGCTCCGACTTCGTCACATAACAGTTCACCATACGTGCATGCTACGGGAATCACAAAATTCAACACAAGTATTTCTCAAATTCACAACTACTCAAATAGCATAACTCTAATACCACCATCTTCATATCTCAAAACAATTATCAAGTATCAAACTTCTCTTAGTATTCAATGCACTTCATATGAAAGTTTTTATTATATCCCTCTTGGATGCCCATCATATTAGGACTAGTTTCATAACCAAAGCAAACTACCATGCTGTTCTAAGACTCTCAAAATAATATAAGTGAAGCATGAGAGTTCATCTATTTATATAAAATAAAACCACCACCGTGCTCTAAAAAGATATAAGTGAAGCACTAGAGCAACAACAAACTACTCCGAAGGATATAAGTGAAGATCAATGATTAGTCAAATAGTTATGCAACTATGTGAAGACTCTAACATTTAAGAATTTCAGATCTTGGTATTTTATTCAAACAGCAAGCAAAACTAAATAAAATAAAATGACGCTCCAAGCAAAACACATATCATGTGGTAAATAAAAATATAGTTGCAAGTAAAGTTACCGATGAACAAAGACGAAAGAGGGGATGTCTTCCATGGCATCCCCAAGATTAGGCTCTTGGTTGTCCTTGAATATTACCTTGGGGTGCCTTGGGCATCCCAAGCTTAGGCTCTTGCCACTCCTTATTCCATAGTCCATCGAATCTTTACCCAAAACTTGAAAACTTCACAACACAAAACTTAACAGAAAACTCGTAAGCTCAGTTAGTATAAGAAAATAAATCACCACTTAGGTACTGTTGTGAACTCATTATAAATTCATATTGGTATAATATCTACTGTATTCCAACTTCTCTATGGTTTATACCCTCCGATACTACTCATAGATTCATCAAAATAAGCAAACAACACATAGAAAACAGAATCTGTCAAAAACAGAACAGTCTGTAGTAATCTGTATCAAACGTATACTTCTGGAACTCATAAAATTCTCAAATAAATTGGTGGACCTGAGTAATTTGTCTATTAATCATCTGCAAAAAGAATTAACTCAAATAGCACTCTCCAATAAAATTGGCAGCAATTCTCGTGAGCGCTAAAGTTTCTGTTTTTTACAGCATGATCGCAAAGACTTTCCCCAAGTCTTCCCAAAGGTTCTACTTGGCACAAACACTAATTAAACACAAAAAACACAACCATAACAGAGTCTAGATAAATTATTTATTACTAAACAGGAACAAAAAGCAAGGAACAAAAATAAAGTTGGGTTGCCTCCCAACAAGCGCTATCGTTTAACGCCCCTAGCTAGGCATGATGATTTCAATGATGCTCACATAAAAGATAAGAATTGAAACATAAAGAGAGCATCATGAAGAATATGACTAGCACATTTAAGTCTTAACCCACTTCCTATGCATAGGGATTTTGTGAACAAACAACTTATGGGAACAATAATCAACTAGCATAGGAAGGCAAAACAAGCATAACTTTACAACTTTATGCACATAGAGAGGAAACTTGATATTATTGCAATCCCTACAAGCATATATTCCTCCCTCATAATAATTTTCAGTAGCATCATGAATGAATTCAACAATATAACCATCACCTAAAGCATTCTTTTCATGATCTACAAGCATATAAAATTTACTATTCTCCTCATAAGTAAAATTCTTCTCATTCAGAATAGTGGGAGTATCATAAGAAACTCGAATACTATAAATTGTTTCCACACTGAAAGAGTAATGTTTAGAAAGAGGGTAATCATAATCATGACAAGTTTTATAAATATAACCATCACTACTTTTTATAGCATAAGTGTCATCACAATAATCATCATAAGTAGCAACTTTGTTCTCATCATAATCAATTGAAACCTCTTCCAAGATAGTGGAATCGTTACTAAATAAAGTCATGACCTCTCCAAATCCACTTTCACAATTACCACAATATGATTCAACATCCTCAAAAGTAGTGGGATCATCACTTCCTAAAGTTGACACTCTTCCAAACCCACTTTCATCAATATAATCATCATAAATAGGAGGCATGCTATCATCAAAATAAATTTGCTCATCTAAACATGGGGGACAAAAAATATCATCTTCATCAAACATAGCATCCCCAAGCTTGTGGCTTTGCATATCATTAGCATCATGGACATTCAAAGAATTCATACTAACAACATTGCAATCATGCTCATCATACAAAGATTTAGTGCCAAACATTCTAACGCATTCTTCTTCTAACACTTTGGCACAATTATTGGAATCCTTATTTTCATGAAAGACATTAAAAAGATGAAGCATATGAGGTACCTTCAATTCCATTTTTTTGTAATTTTGTTTTATAGACTAAACTAGTGATAAAACAAGAAACTAAAAGATTCGATTGCAAGATCTAAAGATATACCTTCAAGCGCTAACCTCCCCGGCAACGACGCCAGAAAAGAGCTTGATGTCTACTACACAACCTTCTTCTTGTAGACGTTGTTGGGCCTCCAAGTGTAGAGGTTTGTAGGACAGTAGCAAATTTCCCTCAAGTGGATGACCTAAGGTTTATCAATCCGTGGGAGGCGTAGGATGAAGATGGTCTCTCTCAAATAACCCTGCAACCAAATAACAAAGAGTCTCTTGTGTCCCCAACACACCCAATACAATGGTGAATTGTATAGGTGCACTAGTTCGGCGAAGAGATGGTGATACAAGTGCAATATGGATGGTAGATATAGGTTTTTGTAATCTGAAAATATAAAAACAGCAAGGTAACTAATGATAAAAGTGAGCAAAAATGGTATTGCAATGTGTTGAAACAAGGCCTAAGGTTCATACTTTCACTAGTGCAAGTCCTCTCAACAATATTAACATAATTGGATCATATAACTATCCCTCAACATGCAACAAAGAGTCACTCCAAAGTCACTAATAGCGGAGAACAAACAAAGAGATTATTGTAGGGTACGAAACCACCTCAAAGTTATCCTTTCTGATCGATCTATTCAAGAGTCCATAGTAAAATAACACGAAGCTATTCTTTCCGTTCAATCTATCCTAGAGTTCGTACTAGAATAACACCTTAAGACACAAATCAACCAAAACCCTAATGTCACCTAGATACTCCAATGTCACCTCAAGTATCCGTGGGTATGATTATACGATATGCATCACACAATCTCAGATTCATCTATTCAACCAACACAAAGAACTTCAAAGAGTGCTCCAAAGTTTCTACTGGTGAGTCAAGACGAAAACATGTGCCAACCCCTATGCATAAGTTCACGAGGTCACGGAACTCGCAAGTTGATCACCAAAACATACATCAAGTGGATCACGTGATATCCCATTGTCACCACAGATAAGCACATGCAAGACATACATCAAGTGTTCTCAAATCCTTAAAGACTCAATCC
The DNA here is from genome assembly GCF_003073215.2 of Triticum urartu. Classification (NCBI taxonomy): domain Eukaryota; kingdom Viridiplantae; phylum Streptophyta; class Magnoliopsida; order Poales; family Poaceae; genus Triticum; species Triticum urartu. Next base: position 626,546,853 of record NC_053026.1, read on the forward strand.
GATAAGATAACTTCAAAGGGAAAACTCAATCCATTACAAGAGAGTAGAGGGGGAGAAACATCATAAGATCCAACTATAATAGCAAAGCTCGCGATACATCAAGATCGTGCGATATCAAGAACATGAGAGAGAGAGATCAAACACATAGCTACTGGTACATACCCTCAGCCCCGAGGGTGAACTACTCCCTCCTCGTCATGGAGAGCGCCGGGATGATGAAGATGGCCACCGGAGAGGGATTTCCCCCTCCAACAGGGTGCCGGAACGGGTCTAGATTTGTTTTCGGTGGCTACAGAGGCTTGCGACGGCGGAACTCATGATCTAGGTTTCTTTCTGGAAGTTTTGGGTTATATAAGAGGTGTTGGAGTCGAGAACAAGTCAGGGGGTCTTCGGGCTGTCCACGAGGTAGGGAGGCGCGCCCAGGGGGGCGCCCCCACCCTCGTGGGCAGCCCGGGACTCTTATGGTCCAACACTTTTACTCCATGGCCTTCTTCTGGTCCAGAAATAAGTTCGTGAAGTTTCAGGTCAATTGGACTCCGTTTGATTTTCCTTTCCTGTAAAACTCAAAAACAAGGAAAAAACAGAAACTGGCACTGGGCTCTAGGTTAATAGGTTAGTCCCAAAAATCATATAAAATAGCATATAAATGCATATAAAACATCCAAGATTGATAATATAATAGCATGGAACAATCAAAAATTATAGATACGTTGGAGACGTATCAAAGAACAAAACCGGTAATGAGAGCAACGATATAGTGGGCATGATTATGACTCAGGAGGATACCGATGCACACCGAATTTTGTAAAGTATCGCGAAGTAAAGGGAACATTGATACATCTCCAAAGTATCTATAATTTATGAAGTATTCATGCTATTATATTATCTGTTTTAGATGTTTATGGGCTTTACTAAACACTTTTATATTATTTTTGGGACTAACCTATTAACCGGAGGCCCATCCCAAATTGCTGTTTTCTTGCCTATTTTAGTGTTTCGAAGAAAAGGTATATCAAATGGAGTCCAAACGGAATGAAACCTTAGGGAGGGTTATTTTTGGAATGGAAGCAATCCAGGAGACTTGGAGTAGACGTCAGGGAAGCTTCGAGGAAGCCACGAGGCAAGGAGGCACGCCCTACCCCCCCTGGGCGCCCCCCTTGTGGGCCCCTTGTGGCTCCCCTGACCGACTTCTTTCGCCTATATATGTCCATATACGCTAAAAACATCAGAGAGCACAATAGATCAGGAGTTCCGACGCCAGAAGCCTCCGTAGCCACCGAAAACCAATGTAGACCCTTTCCGGCACCCTGCCAGAGGGGGGAATCCCTCTCCGGTGGCCATCTTCATCATACCAGTGCTCTCCATGACAAGGAGGGAGTAGTTCACCCTCGGGGCTGAGGGTATGTACCAATAACTATGTGCTTGATCTCCCTCTCTCTCCTGTTCTTGAGTCGGCACGATCTTGATGTATCGCGAGCTTTGCTATTATATTTGGATCTTATGATGTTTCTCCCCCTCTACTCTCTCTTGATGAATTGAGTTTTCCCTTTGAAGTTATCTTATCAGATTGAGTCTTTAATGATTTGAGAACACTTGATGTATGTCTTGCATGTGCTTATTTGTGGTGACAATGGGATATCATGTGATCCACTTGATGTATGTTATGGTGATCAACTTGCGAGTTCCGTGACCTCGTGAACTTATGCATAGGGGTTGGCACACGTTTTCGTCTTAACTCTCCGGTAGAAACTTTGGGGCACTCTTTGAAGTTCTTTGCGTTGGTTGAATAGATGAATCTGAGATTGTGTGATGCATATCGTATAATCATACCCACTGATACTTGAGGTGACATTAGGGTTTTGGTTGATTTGTGTCTTAAGGTGTTATTCTAGTATGAACTCTAGGATAGATTGAACGGATAATAGCTTCGTGTTATTTTACTACAGACTCTTGAATAGATCGATCAGAAAGGATAACTTTGAGGTGGTTTCGTACCCTACCATAATCTCTTCGTTTGTTCTCCGCTATTAGTGACTTTGGAGTGACTCTTTGTTGCATGTTGAGGGATAGTTATATGATCCAATTATGTTATTATTGTTGAGAGAACTTGCACTAGTGAAAGTATGAACCCTAGGCCTTGTTTCCTAGCATTGCAATACCGTTTACGCTCACTTTTATCATTAGTTACCTTGCTGTTTTTATATTTTCAGATTACAAATACTCATATCTATCATCCATATTGCACTTGTATCACCATCTCTTCGTCGAACTAGTTGATACGTCTCCAACGTATCTATAATTTTTGATTGCTACATGCTATATTATCTACTGTTTTGGACATTATTGAGCTTTATTATCCACTTTTATATTATTTTTGGGACTAACCTATTAACCGGAGGCCCAGCCCAGAATTCTGTTTTTTTCCTGTTTTAGGGTTTCGAAGAAAAGGAATATCAAACGGAGTCCAAATGGAATGAAACCTTTGGGAACGTGATTTTCTCATCGAATACAACTCAGGAGACTTGGACCCTACATCAAGACACGTAACAGGAGGCCACGAGGTAGGGGGGCGCGCCTACCCCCCGAGGCGCGCCCTCCACCGTCATGGGCCCCCTGTTGCTCCACCGACGTACTTCTTCCTCCTATATATACCCACGTACCCCCAAACGATCAGAGATGGAGCCAAAACCCTAATTCCACCGCCGTAACTTTTTGTATCCACGAGATCCCATCTTGGGGCCTCTTCTGGAGCTCCGCCGGAGGGGGCATCGATCACGGAGGGCTTGTTCATCAACACCATAGCCCCTCCGATGAAGTGTGAGTAGTTTACCTTAGACCTACGGGTCCATAGTTAGTAGCTAGATGGCTTCTTCTCTCTTTTTGGATCTCAATACAATGTTCTCCCCCTCTCTTGTGGAGATCTATTCGATGTAATCTTCTTTTTGCGGTGTGTTTGTTGAGACCGATGAATTGTGGGTTTATGATCAAGTCTATCTATGAATAATATTTGAATCTTCTCTGAATTCTTTTATGTATGATTGGTTATCTTTGCAAGTCTCTTCGAATTATCAGTTTGGTTTGGCCTACTAGATTGATCTTTCT
>NC_053026.1:626550954-626620685 GCF_003073215.2 Triticum urartu
CGCCAAGTGCACCCACTGGGTGTAGTCCCCGAGACCGCGGTCGACTGCGGGCAGTCGGTTGGGGACTGAAAATGTCTTTTGTTGACTTCGAAAAGTAACTTAGGTCTTCTACTTTTTTACTCTTCCACTCGGTCTGGGCGGACCATGTCGAGTGGAATCCGAACCAGCGGGGGCACGATAAGTGCACCCACTGGGTGTAGTCCCCGAGACTACTGTAGAATGTTTGATTCTGCGGTAGTCTTAGAGCTCTATTCACTCAGAAGCGAATGATCTTTGATCTTGTCTACTGATTTATCCTTTTGCCGACTGTAGAAACCATGTGAGCTTATCTCCAAGTTCGCCGATTTCGAGGAGAAGCAAAGACAACTCAACGTTGACTTGGAGCTGGCCAATCAGAACTTGAAAAAGGCCAAAGACGAAGTAGCTGGTACGGAAGGTAACGACCTGTCGACTGTTTATCTTGGCATCTCTCAAGTTATCTCTTCATTCGTTTCTTTGTCCCGAGTGCACATTCTTCAGAGAAAATGAAGCAAGCCCTGGTACAGAAGGATCTTGACCTTGCAGTTGTGCAGAAGGAGGCTAAGGAGAAGACCACACTTGCTAACAAGAAGCTGGCCTCAGTCAGAGCACTGGAGGAAGACAACGCCAAGCTAAAGGCATCCCTCACCGAGGCCAACAAAGAAGTGACTCGTCTGAAGAAAGACAAAGTTGCTTTGAACGAGAAGATCGAAGGTATTTCTCGTAAGAGAAATGACCTGAAGGATTATCTGGGGGCACTCGCCAAGAAGTTGTTCCTGATGCTCGAAGGTATTTTTCTTTGTCCGACTGATTTGCTGTTTGCAAGCCATCATGAACAGGTCGATTCATTAACTCCTTGAATCTGTAGAATTCTGCCAAAACTTTGAAGAAGAAACTGGACGGATCGAGACAGGCTTGGACCCCATCATTTCTCCTATCGGTGATGAAGCTTCCATGAACGTGCTCCGACTGGAGTCCCGCGTCGCCAACGTCACGGGTTACCTTGCACGCCTGAAGGTTGCGGTGTCGCAGATTGACTCAGCACTTTGGCCACGGGAGACGCTCCAGAATGACCTCGAGTCCTTGATGACTCGACTCAATGATGTCCCTAACCGAGTGCAGGAGTGGAAGAAGTCATCTGCTCGATGCGGTGCTGACGTGGCTCTATCACTGGTTCGTGTTCACTACAAGGAAGCCCGAGAAGAGAAGATGGTAGCGATCAAGGTTGCCAATACCAAAAGGCATGACTTCCAATCCTTCATGGAAACCTTCATTGCTGCCGCCACTCGGATTGCTGACAGAATTGATCTGGATGAGTTCGTCGAGCTTGCTAGCCCTCCTCCTGCGGAGTGAACAAACTTTATGCCTCGCCTTAAATTTCCCTCGGAATGCGGAGTGATTTTGTAACCATTAAACTCCTTCGGGCCTGATGCCTGAGTACTTTAATCCGTGTTCTGGAACCCTAGGATTTATCTGAACTTTGGTTGCTTTTGAATCTTTCAACTCTTCGAGTAGAACTTGTTTCTTCTGTTTGAATTGCTACTGACTCTGTGATACAGCTCCGTCGAGAGTATCATGGGCAGAGGTATTTGGTGTTGCCCATGGTCTGCACCTCGTCGTCCTTACATATCGAGATGGAGCGGACGTTGTATTTGTGGCGAAGCTTCAAGGACAGATCGTGGTCGACCTGCACCTCGTCGCCCTTGTGGATAAGGATGGAGCGGACATTGTATTTGTGGCGAAGCTCTTAGGCGAGTACTGGACTGCAGCTAAGTCCCCGAGTGGGAGGGTTGCTCACCACTCGGTAGGATTTTTTATACTTAGGCGAGTACTGGACTGCAGCTAAGCCCCCGAGTGGGAGGCTTGCTCACCTCTCGGTAGGATTTTTTATACTTAGGCGAGTACTGGACTGCAGCTAAGCCTCCGAGTGGGAGGGTTGCTCACCACTCGGTAGGATTTTTTATACTTAGGCGAGCACTGGACTGCAGCTAAGCCTCCGAGTGGGAGGGTTGCTCACCACTCGGTAGGATTTTTTATACTTAGGCGAGTACTAGACTACAGCTAAGCCCCCCCGAGTGGGAGGGTTGCTCACCACTCGGTAGGATTTTTATACTTAGGCGAGTACTGGACTGCAGCTAAGCCTCCGAGTGGGAGGGTTGCTCACCACTCGGTAGGATTTTTATACTTAGGCGAGCACTGGACTGCAGCTAAGCCTCCGAGTGGGAGGCTTGCTCACCACTCGGTAGGATTTTTATACTTAGGCGAGTACTGGACTGCAGCTAAGCCTCCGAGTGGGAGGGTTGCTCACCACTCGGTAGGATTTTTATACTTAGGCGAGCACTGGACTGCAGCTAAGCCTCCGAGTGGGAGGGTTGCTCACCACTCGGTAGGATTTTTTAAACTTAGGCGAGTACTGGACTGCAGCTAAGCCCCCGAGTGGAGGGTTGCTCACCACTCGGTAGGATTTTTTAAACTTAGGCGAGTACTGGACTGCAGCTAAGCCTCCGAGTGGGAGGGTTGCTCACCACTCGGTAGGATTTTTTATACTTAGGCGAGTACTAGACTGCAGCTAAGCCTCCGAGTGGGAGGGTTGCTAGCCACTCGGTAGGATTTTTTTATACTTAGGCGAGCACTGGACTGCATCTAAGCCCCCCGAGTGGGAGGGTTGCTCGCCACTCGGTAGGATTTTGTATACTTAGGCAAGCACTGGACTGCAGCTTAGCCCCCGAATGGGAGGGTTGCTCACCCCTCGGTAGGATTTTTTATACTTAGGCGAGTACTGGACTACAGCTAAGCCCCCGAGTGGGAGGCTTGCTCACCACTCGATAGGATTTTTTATACTTAGGCGAAACCGATTCGCAACTAAGCCCCCGAGTGAGAGACTTTCTCACCACTTGGTAGGATTTTCTTTTTTGAAACTTAGGCGAAGCGGATTCGCAGCTAAGACACCCACTTGGGGATTTAGAACACTTAAAAAAGTAACAACAATCATCTAGGAGACTGTGAAACTGTGTCTTTGATAACCAAACTAGAATGTATTTCTTATTGCATCTCAACAATCTGAATGCTTATGTATAAAAGGGGCAGAGCAGCTCCGCATTCCAAGCGCGTGGCTTGTCTTTATTGTGCTTCCACATTATAGAGGCGATAAGCTCCATTGTGAAGCACCTTGGTGATGATGAAGGGGCCTTCCCAAGCAGGAGCGAGCTTGTGTGGTTTGTGCTGATCCACTCGAAGAACCAGGTCTCCCTCTTGAAATGCTCGAACCTCTCACGTTTCTGGCATGGAATCGACACAGGTCTTGCTGATAAATGGTCGACCGGATCAGCGCCATCTCTCTTTCTTCTTCCAGAAGGTCAATAGCATCTTGACGGGCTTGCTCTGCTTCGGCTTCTGAGAAAATTTCTACTTGCGGGGCATTATGAAGCAAGTCACTCGGAAGCACAGCTTCAGCCCCATAAACTAAGAAGAATGGAGTTCGGCCAGTCGACTAATTAGGAGTTGTCCTCAATCCCCAAAGCACTGATGGAAGTTCATCGACCCAGGCGCCCGCTGCATGCTTGAGGTCACGCATCAATCGGGGGTTCAGTCCTATGAGAATCAATTCGTTTGCTTCTTTCATCTTGTCCATTCGGCTGGGGATGGGCGACTGAAGCGTAGTCGACCCAAGTGCCTTGGGAAGCGCAAAAGGCTCTGAACTCATTAGAATCGAAGTTTGACCCATTATCTGTGATGATGCTATGTGGGACACCATATCTGAATGTTAACTCTCTGATGAAGCTGACAGTAGTACTTGCTTCGAGGTTTTTGATAGGCTTGGCTTCAATCCATTTGGTGAACTTGTCAACTGCTACGAGCACATGGGTGAAGCCACTTCTGCCAGTCCTCAGAGGTCCAACCATATCTAATCCCCAAATAGCAAAGGGCCAGACGAGTGGAATGGTCTTCAGGGCTGATGCGGGCTTGTGAGACATGTTGGAGTAGAACTGGCAACCTTCACATCTATCAACTATGTCTTTTGCCATTTCATTTGCTTGTGGCCAATAAAATCCCACTCGGTATGCTTTGGCCACAATGGTCCGGAAGGACGCATGGTGACCACAGGTCCCCGAGTAGATGTCGTTGAGGATCACTCGACCTTCTGCTGGTGTTATGCACTTCTGAGCAACTCCGGTAACACTTTCTCTGTAAAGCTGTCCACCCATTACTATGAAAGCTTTAGACCGACAGACATTCTGACGGGCCTCTTATTCATCCTCTGGGAGCTCTTTCCTGAGGATATACACAATGTATGGCACTGTGCAATCGGGTATGACGACCAAAACTTCCATGACCAAGTCGACCACGACTGGGATTTCAACTTCAGTCAGATCAGTAGGGCTCTTAGGTTGTGGGGGCTCCTCGGTGAAGGGATCCTCTTGGACGGACGGCGTGTGAAGATGCTCCAGGAACACATTACTGGGAATAGGCTCACGCTTGGAGCCTATTGAGGGAGTCCTGGATTAGGGGGTATCCGGACAGCCGGACTATATCCTTTGGCCGGACTGTTGGACTATGAAGATACAAGATTGAAGACTTCGTCCGTGTCCGGATGGGACTCTCCTTGGCGTGGAAGGCAAGCTTGGCAGTACGGATATGTAGATCTCCTTCCTTGTAACCGACTCTGTGTAACCCTAGCCCCCTCCGGTGTCTATATAAACCGGAGGGTTTAGTCCGTAGGACCAACAACAACAATCATACCATAGGCTAGCTTCTAGGGTTTAGCCTCTCTGATCTCGTGGTAGATCAACTCTTGTAATACTCATATCATCAAGAACAATCAAGCAGGACGTAGGGTTTTACCTCCATCAAGAGGGCCCGAACCTGGGTAAACATCGTGTCCCCTGCCTCCTGTTACCATCCGCCTTAGACGCACAGTTCGGGACCCCCTACCCGAGATCCGCCGGTTTTGACACCGACATTGGTGCTTTCATTGAGAGTTCCTCTGTGTCGTCATCGTTAGGCTTGATGGCTCCTTCGATCATCGATAGCGATGCAGTCCAGGGTGAGACTTTTCTCCCCGGACAGATCTTTGTATTCGGCGGCTTCGCACTACGGGCCAACTCGCTTGGCCATCTGGAGCAGATCGAGAGTTACGCCCCTGGCCACTAGGTCAGTTTGGAAGCTTAAACTACACGGCCGACATCCGCGGAGACTTGATCTTCGACGGATTCGAGCCCCTGCCGAGTGCGCCGCACGTCACGATGAGCATGATTTAGCTCTACCATCGGACAGTGTTCAGGAGACCGCACCGGCAACCGCTCCGACCCTCAATTCGGAGCCAATTGCGCCATCCATGGACGGGTGGATAGACCCCGCCACGGAGGCCGTATTCTCAGCGGCGATCGAGCCGAGTATCGACCTTACCCTTCACGGGAGCCGTGACGCCGAACTACCGGACTCTCCCCGGCCACGGACTCCGAACCGCCTGCGCCCGTGCCTATCGAATCCGACTGGGCGCCGATCATGGAGTTCACCTCCGTGGATATCTTTCAGCACTCGCCCTTCAGCGACATACTGAATCATTAAAGTCTCTCTCCTTGTCAGGAGAGTCCTGGCCGAACTATGTCCGGCAGGATTGGGATGCGGATGACGAAGAAATTCGCCGCCCACCCACCACCCACTTAGTAGCCACTGTCGACGATTTGACCGACATGCTCGACTTCGACTCCGAAGACATCGACGGTATGGACGACGATGCAGGAGACGAACAGGAGCCACTGCCCACAGGGCACTGGACGCCCACTTCATCATATGATGTATACATGGTGGACACACCCAAAGAAAACGACGACGAGGAACGGAAGGACGCAACGAAGGATCGTTCCCTCGAGAAGCAGTCAAAGCGGCGGCGTAAGCGCCGCTCCAAATCCCGCCTCGGCAGAAACAGCGATCATATAGACCCAGCGATAGAGCAGGGTGAGCCAGCGGACGACAAACACGGCATTGAACCACCGTCCGACCACGGCAACACGGAGAATCAAACCGAACAACCCGACTCCGGCGAAGATAACAGTCCGGATGACATCACACCGGACAGGCACCCGGAGCAACAGAATACCCATCAAAGGCTTGTTGCCACTGCGAGGAGTCTGAAAAAGCAGAAGCAAAGGCTCAGGGCTGCACAAGACACACTCAGAATTAGATGGAGTGAAGTACTCAACACTGCAGCAAAGTACGGCGGTAGTCGCCACACAAAGAGCTACCCGAAGCGAAAGCTGCTACCTGAATTCGATGAGGAGGCCTTAGATCCCCCGCAATCAAAAAACAAAACAGCCATCCGGTCGGATAGACGACCTCGTGGCCAACATAGAGCGGCAAACGACGCCGCACACAAGCCAGTACGCGATCCACGTGAGGGCTCGCATCAAAAGGACGGCGCAACCAGATCCATCTACGGGCCAAGCAAGCGCGCTCCAGCATGCAATGCAACACAACAAACATCCCAACACCACGGTACACCCAAATACAGGGGTGCCGCACACCCCCTATGTTTCACCGATGAGGTGTGGACCATGAATTTCCAGAGGGATTCAAACCCGTAAACATAGAGGCGTACGACAGAACAACAGACCCTGGGGTCTGGATTGAGGACTACATCCTCCATATCACTACAAAAAAAGACACATCTGTGACATTTTGGGCCGAACGATTTTTTTTTGTGTCATTCATATGACACTTCTATGGCGATAATTGTGACAAAACCCGGTATCATCATAGATGTGGTGGGCTCCTACTTCTATGACAAAAAATCATGACAGAAAATGGGCTTTTCATCCTGGGCGGGCCGAAGACGCAACTGCATGACATTCTTTGGGCCGTCCATGACAGAAAATACCGTGGTAGAAGCGAGGGGGAGGAAAATTTCGGGGAGTTCCCGGTTACGGTGGGAGGTCGGGGGCCGAGCGATGCGTGTTTCTCTCGTACACGTACGCGCGTGTGTGCGAGGCGTTGGCTCTAACTGAACCCGAGCGAGGCGTTGGGCTCTAACTGAACCCGAGCGATTGCACTGCAGGCTACGCGTTACTGAACCCGAGCGATCGATCGATGGCTGTTAACTGAACCCGATCGAGCGATTCCTTCGCTACTGCTGCTAACTGAAGCCGATCGATGGGATGAACAGTGAGCATTGCGGGGGGGGGGGGGTTGGATGAACAGTGAGCGGTGGCGTTGCCTCTGGATGAACAGGACCCCGTGGTGTGGTGGAGGGCTGGATGAACAGTAGACGGTGGAGGAGTGCCCGTGGAGGGGTGGATGAACATGACCCCGTGGTGTGGAGGGCTGGATGAACAGTAGACGGTGGAGGGGTGGTTGAACAGGACCCCGTGGTGTGGAGGGCTGGATGAACAGTAGACGGTGGAGGGGTGGTTGAACAGTAGCCGGTGGAGTAGTGCACGGTGGAGGTTGGATGAACAGGAGCCTGTGGAGGCTGGATGAACAGGAGCCCGTGGAGGCTGGAGGAGGTCGACGGTGGAGATGAACAGTATTCCGTGGAGTCCCGTTTGCAGTACGCCGCACCCCTCCTGATGAACAGGACCCCCGTTCCGACCGTAGCGCTCCAACACAAGTCCGTTTCGTCCGTTTTGCGGTACGCCACACCCCTCCCGATCAACAGGACCCCCGTTTCGACCGTAGGAGGTCCGTTTCCTCCGTTTTGTGGTACACCAGACCCCTCCCGATGAATAGGATCCCATTTCGAACGTGGCCGGTCGAACACAAGGCCATTTCCTCCGTTCTGCGGTACGCTAGGCCTCGTTTCCATCGCCTGTTCCGTCCAAGCCCTCCCGATGAAAACGACACATTCCGTTGCCTCCCCATGAACACGACGCATTCCGTTGCCTCCCCCATGAACACGACGACGACGCTGTTTCTCTGTTCCGACCCAACCATGTACACGAGCCGTCGCCGTATGTATGCGCGAGTAGGCGTTCAAGACCCCGCCCGTATGTACACATACGTGGCCATATTTTATTTCTTGCACCCTGGCCGTTGTATGTACGTGTAAATGCTACGCGCGCGCCTCTACTACAACACGTGCGCGCCTCTACTACGACACGTGCGCGCCTCTACATCGACCACTATGTACGTACACGTTCACGACCAGAATGACAACGCTACGTACGCTTCGACCAGGTGGGTCCCGACTGTCAGGCACTTCCTTGCCTGCGAAGATGTAGCTGGTCGTCCCAGCAGTCACGGGGCGAATCGTTTTGTTTTTTTGCCTGGACGCACTTCCTTGCGTGCGCAGATGTAGCTGGTGGGTCCCAGCAGTCAGGGGAATCGTTTTTTTCACGAAATACGGTGGCCCGTCCGGTGGGTCCCGCTGTCAGGTCGAGGAATAATTATTTTGCACGTAATCAGGAGGCACTTCCTTGCTGCGGCCATGGACCCAGCTGTCAGCCTCTCCACGTACAGTCCATGTCCGATGGAAGCCGTTCCTTGACCACGTTGACCACGCCACGCCGAGAGCACCAGGGCGGTGGACGACAGTGAGGCTTAGGAAGGGGACGACGCAGAGCCGGGGAAGACGCGACAGTGGATGCCCATGCGTAGAGGAGTACGAGGGTTCACTAGTTCGCTGCGGTGTGAGGCTGCCGTCGCCGCAGAGTAACAGGGGGTGTGGGTGAGTAGAGGGATGGCTTGCCAGCGGTGGGAGTAGTAGGGGGCGGTGAGGCCTCCGCCGCATCACAGCCGGCCGCAGGAGGCAGGAGCACGAGACACGACCGGCACTGGTTTGGGCGGCTGGAGCAAGAAGACCAGAGGTTGAAGAAGCACTACGGCCGTTGGATGGACATCGTACGATCACTGGAGCTAGAATCATGCATATTGACTAAGTTGACAAAGCCCTCCATCCCCGTCAACTTAGTAGGCCCACAAGTCTGCCTGCCACTATACTGGGTCCCAGCTGACAGGGGGAGTATTCATTTTTGTGTGTGTAATAAGGAGGCACTTCCTTGCGTGCGAAGATATAGCTGGTGGGTCCGAGCTGTCAGCGGCGGTAACGTTTTTTTCGCGAAATACAGAGGCCCTTTCGGCGGGTCCCTGATGTTAGGTGGAGGAATCATTATTTTTCCCGTAATAAGGAGGCATTTCCTTGCATGCGGCCGTGGACCCAGCTGATGTCTACTACACAACCTTCTTCTTGTAGACGTTGTTGGGCCTCCAAGTGCAGAGGTTTGTAGGACAGTAGCAAATTTCCCTCAAGTGGATGACCTAAGGTTTATCAATCCGTAGGAGGCGTAGGATGAAGATGGTCTCTCTCAAGCAACCCTGCAACCAAATAACAAAGAGTCTCTTGTGTCCCCAACACACCCAATACAATGTAAATTGTATAGGTGCACTAGTTCGGCGAAGAGATGGTGATACAAGTGGTATATGGATAGTAGATATGGGTATTTGTAATCTGAAAATATAAAAACGGCAAGGTAAAAAGTGATAAAAGTGAGCATAAACGGTATTGCAATGATACGAAATAAGGCCTAGGGTTCATACTTTCGCTAGTGCAAGTTCCCTCAATAATACTAACATAATTGGATCACATAACTATCCCTCAACATGCAACAAAGAGTCACTCCAAAGTCACTAATAGCGGAGAACGAAGTGATTATGGTAGGGTACGAAACCACCTCAAAGTTATTCTTTCCAATCAATCCGTTGGGCTATTCCTATAAGTGTCACAAACAGCCCTAGAGTTCATACTAGAATAACACCTTAAGACACAAATCAACCAAAACCCTAATGTCACCTAGATACTCCAATGGAACCTCAAGTATCCATGGGTATGATTATACGATATGCGTCACACAATCTCAGATTCATCTATTCAACCAACACAAAGGACCTCAAAGAGTGCCCCAAAGTTTCTACCGGAGAATCACGACGAAAACGTGTGCCAACCCCTATGCATAGGTTCCCAATGTCACGAAACCCGCAAGTTGGTCACCTTAACATACATCAAGTGGCACGTGGTATCCCATTGTCACCACAGATATCCACGGCAAGACATACATCAAGTGTTCTCAAATCTTTAAAGACTCAATCCGATAAGATTACTTCAAAGGGGAAACTCAATTCATTACAAGAGAGAAGAGGGGGGAAGAAACATCATAGGATCCAAATATAATAGCAAAGCTCGCGATACATCAAGATCGTATCATCTCAAGAACACGAGAGAGAGAGATCAAACACATAGCTACTGGTACATACCCTCAGCCCCGAGGGAGAACTACTCCCTCCTCGTCATGGAGAGCACCGGGATGATGAAGATGGCCACCGGAGAAGGATTGCCCCCTCCGGCAGGGTGCCGGAACGGGTCTAGATTGGTTTTCGGTGGCTACGGAGGCTTCTGGCGGCGGAACTCCCGATCTATTGTGCGTTTTGGAAGTTTTAGGTCACGTGGGTATATATGGGTGCAGGGAGGATGTCGGAGGAGCCACGGGGGTCCCACGAGGCAGGGGGCGTGCCCCCACCCTCGTGGGCTGCTCCAGTATCTTCTGACGTGGGGTCCAAGTCCATCAGGTGTGTTTCCTTCCAAGAATAACTTCTCCAGTTGATTTCATTCCGTTTCGACTCCTTCTGATATTCCTTTTCTTCAAAACACTGAAATAGGCATAAAACAGCAATTCTGGGTTGGGCCTCCGGTTAATAGGTTAGTCCCAAAAATAATATAAAAGTGGATAATAAAGCCCAATATTGCCCAAAACAGTAGATAATATAGCATGGAGCAATCAAAAATTATAGATACGTTGCAGACGTATCAAGCATCCCCAAGCTTAATTCCTGCTCGTCCTCGAGTAGGTAAATGATAAAAAAGATAATTTTTGATGTGGAATGCTAGTTGGCATAATTTCAATGTGATTCTTCTTAATTGTGGTATGAATATTCAGATCCATAAGATTCAAGACAAAAGTTCATATTGACATAAAAATAATAATACTTCAAGCATACTAACTAAGTAATCATGTCTTCTCAAAATAACATGGCTAAAGAAAGCTATCCCTACAAAATCATATAGTCTGGCTATGCTCCATCTTCACCACACAAAGTATTTAAATCATGCACAACCCCGATGACCAGCCAAGCAATTGTTTCATACTTTTGATGTTCTCAAACTTTTTCAATCTTCACGCAATACATGAGCGTGAGCCATGGACATAGCACTATAGGTGGAATAGAATGGTGGTTGTGGAGAATACAAAAGGGGAGAAGATAGCCTCACATCAACTAGGCGTATCAATGGGCTATGGAGATGCCCATCAATAGATATCAATGTGAGTGAGTAGGGATTGCCATGCAACGGATGCACTAGAGCTATAAATGTATGAAAGCTCAACAAAAGAAACTAGTGGGTGTGCATCCAACTTTCTTGCTCACGAAGACCTAGGGCATTTTGAGGAAGCCCATCATTGGAATATACAAGCCAAGTTCTATATGAAAGATTCCCACTAGTATATGAAAGTGACAACATAGGAGACTCTCTATCATGAAGATCATGGTGCTACTTTGAAGCACAAGTGTGGTAAAAGGATAGTAGCATTGCCCCTTCTCTCTTTTTCTCTCATTTTTTTATTTTTTTTATTTTTATTTGGGCCTTCTCCTTTTTTATGGCCTCTTTTTTTATTTGGGCTTCTTTGGCCTCTTTTTTTCGTCCGGAGTCTCATCCCGACTTGTGGGGGAATCATAGTCTCCATCATCCTTTCCTCACTGGGACAATGCTCTAATAATGATGATCATCACACTTTTATTTACTTATAACTCATGAATTACAACTCGATTCTTAGAACAAGATATGACTCTATATGAATGCCTCCGGCGGTGTACTGGGATGTGCAATGATGCATGAGTGACATGTATGAAAGAATTATGAACGGTGGATTTGCCAAAAATACGATGTCAACTACATGATCATGCAAAGCAGTATGACAATGGTGAAGCGTGTCATAATAAATGGAACGGTGGAAGGTTGCATGGCAATATATCTCGGAATGGCTATGGAAATGCCATAATAGGTAGGTATGGTGGGTGTTTTGAGGAAGGTATATGGTGGGTTTATGGTACCGGCAAAAGTTGCACGGTACTAGAGAGGCTAGCAATGGTGGAAGGGTGAGAGTGCGTATAATCCATGGACTCAACATTAGTCATAAAGAACTCATATACTTATTGCAAAAATCTACAAGTTATCAAATCAAAGTATTACACGCATGCTCCTAGGGGGATAGATTGGTAGGAAAAGACCATCGCTCGTCCCCGACCGCCACTCAGAAGGAAGACAATCAATAAATAAATCATGCTCCGACTTCATCACATAACGGTTCACCATACGTGCATGCTACGGGAATCACAAACTTCAACACAAGTATTTCTCAAATTCACAACTACTCAACTAGCATGACTCTAATATCACCATCTCCATATCTCAAAACAATTATCAAGTATCAAACTTCTCATAGTATTCAACACACTCATAAGAGAATTTTATTATTCTTGAATACCTAGCATATTAGGATTTTAAGCAAATTACCATGCTATTTAAGACTCTCAAAATAATATAAGTGAAGCATGAGAGTTCATCTATTTCTTCAAAATAAAACTACCACCATGCTCTAAAAGATATAAGTGAAGCATTGGAGCAAATGACAAACTACTCCTAAAGATATAAGTGAAGATCAATGAGTAGTCGAATAATTATGCAACTATGTGAAGACTCTCTAACATTTAATAATTTCCGATCTTGGTATTTTATTCAAACAGCAAGCAAAGCAAAATAAAATGACATCTAAGAATAGCAAACATCATGTGAAGAAGCAAAAACTTAGGATCAACCGATACTAACCGATAGTTGTTGAAGAAGAAAGGTGGGATGCCAACCGGGGCATCCCCAAGCTTAGATGCTTGAGACTTCTTGAAATATTATCTTGGGATGCCTTGGGAATCCCCAAGCTTGATCTTTTGTGTCTCCTTAATTCCTCTCATATCACGGTCTCCCTAAATCTCAAAAGCTTCATCCACACAAAACTCAACAAGGACTCGTGAGATAAGTTAGTATAAACCATTGCCAAAACCTTATCATACTCTATTGTAGCAAATCACTAAAATTATTATTCAACATTTCATACTAAATTCCTCTGCATATTTAATAGTCCTATCCTCAAATAGAATCATTAAAGAAGCAAACATATGCAAACAATGCAAACATAACAGCAATCAGCCTAAAAAGGATAGTCTGTAAAGAATGCTGCAACATCCATACTTACCTAGCTCCAAAAATTATGGAAGAAAATTCCCACTGTAGTAAATTTATCATATCTTAATATGCAAAAGGTTTCGACATTTTATCACATTCTGACTTTTCTAGGGAATTATTGCAACAGCGGTAAACTTTCTGTTTTCAAACAACAACATGTATACTTGTAACATAGGCATAGTAAAGACTATCAATGCCACTTTTATTGAAATAAAAGATGAAAAAATTGTTCTAAATAATAGAAAGAAAATCCTAACAAAATAAATTGACGCTCCAAGCAAAACACATATCATGTGGCGAATAAAAATATAGCTCCAAGTAAAGTTACCGATGAACGAAGACAAAGGAGGGGATGCCTTCCGGGGCATCCCCAAGCTTAGGCTCTTGGTTGTCCTTGAATATTACCTTGGGGTGCCTTGGGCATCCCCAATATTAGGCTCTTACCACTCCTTGTTCCATAGTCCATCGAATCTTGACCTAAAACTTGAAAACTTCACAACACAAAACTTAACAGAAAACTCGTAAGCTCCGTTAGTATAAGAAAATAAATCACCAGTTTAAGGTACTGTAATGAACTCATTATTTATTTATATTGGTGTTAAACCTACTGTATTCCAACTTGTACATGGTTTATAAACTATTTTACTAGCCATAGATTCATCAAAATAAGTAAACAACACATGAAAAGCAGAATCTGTCAAAAACAGAACAGTCTGTAGTAATCTGAATAAAACATATACTTCTGGAACTCATAAAATTCTAAAATAAATTGCTGGACCTGAGGAATTTATATATTAATCATATTAAAAAATAATTAACTAAATAGCACTCTCCAAATAAAAATGGCAGCAATTCTCGTGAGCGCTAAAGTTTCTGTTTTTTACAGCATGATCGCAAAGACTTTCCCCAAGTCTTCCCAACGGTTCTACTTGTCAGAAACACTAATTAAACACATAAAACCACATCTAAACAGAGGCTAGATGGATTATTTATTATTAAACAGGAACAAAAAGCAAGGAGCTAAAATAAAATTGGGTTGCCTCCCAACAAGCGCTATCGTTTAACGCCCCTAGCTAGGCATGATGATTTCAATGATGCTCACATGAAGGATAAGAATTGTAACATAAAGAGAGCATCATGAAGAATATGACTAGCACATTTAAGTCTAACCCACTTCCTATGCATAGGGATTTTGTGAGCAAACAACTTGTGGGAACAAGAATCAACTTGCATAGGAAGGTAAAACAAGCATAACTTCAAAACTTTAAGCACATAGAGAGGAAACTTGATATTATTGCAATTCCTACAAGCATATATTCCTCCCTCATAATAATTTTCAGTAGCATCATGAATGAATTCAACAATATAACCAGCACCTAAAGCATTCTTTTCATGATCTACAAGCATAGAAATTTTATTACTCTCCACATAAGCAAAATTCTTCTCATTCGGAATAGTGGGAGTATCATAAGAGACTTGAATACTATAAATTGTTTCCACATTAAAAGAGTAATGTTCAGAGAAGGGGTAATCATAATCATGACAAGTTTTATAAATATAATCACTACTTTTTATAGCATAAGTATCATCACAATAATCATCATAAGTAGGAGGCATGCTATCATCATTATAAACTTGCATATCAAAACTTGGGAGACTAAAAATATCATCTTCATTAAACATAGCATCCCCAAGCTTGGGACAAACATTAATTGCAGCAAATATATTCTCAAATATGTCATCCTCATCAAACATAGCTTCCCCAAGCTTGGGCCTTTTCATATCATAAGCATAATCACTCTCATCATTAATAGTGAGATAGCACCAATAGTATAGCAATTATTATATTCTTCCAAGCAAGTGCCAAAAAGATTTTCAAGATCATAAGAAGTATCATTATCTTCCCAATCATAATCATCACAACAAGCAATAGGCATAACGAGATCATCATCAAGTGTATCATCTTCATTTTCATGAGGCACACAATAATAGGAGCAACTTTATTTGGGAGAGATACCTTTTTACCTCTCTTCCTTTTTCTTTTCTTCCTCTTCACCACATCATGTGTGGGTTCAATCCTTTTTGGAGCTCCTTATTAATGAGATTGGTTGAGTAGAAGGCTCCTCCTCGTTACCTGATTCATCATAAGAAATAATAGGAGGATATTGGGAAGTCTCTTCCCTTTCATTAGTATTCTCTTCATCTTCTATTTGTTTTCTTTTCTTTATGTAATTGGCAATATAAGGATTATCAATGCAATTCACCGCACAATACATATAAATTTTCTCTAGATCAAAATGAAGAACTTTATCAAGGGCAAATTTTGGAATATCCTTAGTTCTACGTTTAATTTCTTCATAACCCAAAAGCAAACTAAGTTCATTATAATGTGCAAGGGAAATCAAGTCATCACAATTTTTGGACACGATTCGATCATGAAACAATTTGCATTTGATATTAAATGACCATGTTCATTGCAAAGTTCACAAGTACGGTAAAGATATTTTAAATTTTCTGCACTCACATTTAGCCTTTCTTGCAACCATTTAGTTTCTAGTACTTATGCCTCTTGCAATATCTATCTTCCCTATTTGGTGTGTACTTACAAACCAATGCACTCCACAAAAATTGACATGTTTATAGGAGGCATTTTCATCATAACTAGTGCAATCATCATTAGCATCATGGATATTCAAAGAATTCGTACTAACAACATTGCAATCATGCTCATCATTCAAATATTTAGTGCCAAACATTTTATAGATTTCTTCTTCTAGCACTTGAGCACAATTATCCTTTCCATCATACTCACGAAAGATATTAAAAAGGTGAAGCGTATGAGACAAAAACTTAATTCATTTTTTAGACTCGATTGCAAGATCTAAAGATATACCTTCAAGCACTCACCTCCCCGGCAACGGCGCCAGAAAAGAGCTTGATGTCTACTACACAACCTTCTTCTTGTAGACGTTGTTGGGCCTCCAAGTGTAGAGGTTTGTAGGACAGTAGCAAATTTCCCTCAAGTGGATGACCTAAGGTTTATCAATCCGTAGGAGGCGTAGGATGAAGATGGTCTCTCTCAAGCAACCCTGCAACCAAATAACAAAGAGTCTCTTGTGTCCCCAACACACCCAATACAATGGTAAATTGTATAGGTGCACTAGTTCGGCGAAGAGATGGTGATACAAGTGCAATATGGATAGTAGACAATAGTTTTTGTAATCTGAAATAATAAAAACAGCAAGGTAACGAATGGTAAAAGTGAGCGTAAACGGTATTGCAATGTGAGGAAACAAGGCCTAGGGTTCATACTTTCACTAGTGTAAGTTCCCTCAACAATACTAACATAATTGGATCACATAACTATCCCTCAACATGCAACAAAGAGTCACTCCAAAGTCACTAATAGCGGAGAACAAACGAAGAGATTATGGTAGGGTACAAAACCACCTCAAAGTTATTCTTTCCAATCAATCCGTTGGGCTATTCCTATAAGTGTCACAAACAGCCCTAGAGTTCGTACTAGAATAACACCTTAAGACACAAATCAACCAAAACCCTAATGTCACCTAGATACTCCAATGTCACCTCAAGTATCCGTGGGTATGATTATACGATATGCATCACACAATCTCAGATTCATCTATTCAACCAACACAAAGGACCTCAAAGAGTGCCCCAAAGTTTCTACCGGAGAATCACGACGAAAACGTGTGCCAACCCCTATGCATAGGTTCATGAACCGGCAAGTTGGTCACCTTAACATACATCAAGTGGCATGCGGTATCCCATTGTCACCACAGATATCCACGGCAAGACATACATCAAGTGTTCTCAAGTCTTTAAAGACTCAATCCGATAAGATTACTTCAAAGGGGAAACTTGATTCATTACAAGAGAGTAGAGGGGGAAGAAAACATCATAGGATCCAAATATAATAGCAAAGCTCGTGATACATCAAGATCGTATCATCTCAAGAACACGAGAGAGAGAGAGAGAGAGAGAGATCAAACACATAGCTACTGGTACATACCCTCAGCCCTGAGGGAGAACTACTCCCTCCTCGTTATGGAGAGCACCGGGATGATGAAGATGGCCACCGGAGAAGGATTGCCCCCTCCGGCAGGGTGCCGGAACGGGTCTAGATTGGTTTTTGGTGGCTACGGAGGCTTCTGGCGGCGGAACTCCCGATCTATGTTGCGTTTTGGAAGTTTTAGGTCACGTGGATATATATGGGTGGCGGGAGGACGTCGGAGGGGCCACGGGGGGCCCACGAGACAGGGGGCGCGCCCTAGGGGGGGCGCCCCCACCCTCGTGAGCACCTCGTGTCTCCCCTAATGTAGGGTCCAAGTCCATCAGGTGTGTTTCCTTCCAAAAATAACTTATCTAGTTGATTTCGTTCCGTTTCGACTCTGTCTGATATTCCTTTTCTTCAAAGCACTGAAATAGGCATAAAACATCAAATCTGGGCTGGGCCTCCGGTTAATAGGTTAGTCTCAAAAATAATATAAACGTGGATATTAAAGCCCAATAGTGCCCAAAACAGTCGATAATATAGCATGGAGCAATCAAAAATTATAGATACGTTGGAGACGTATCACCAGCTGTCGGCCTCTCCATGTAAGTCCACTTCAGATGCATGTCGGTCGTTGACCATGTGACCAGCCGCGGCCGGAGAGCACCAGGGCTGGGTACGGACGCGAGGCTAGGAAGGGAATGACACGGAGGCAGGAAAGACTCGGAGTTGTTTCCCACCGGGAGGGAGTACGACTGTACGAGGGTTTACTGGTTCGTCTTGCCGTCGCCGGAGAATAACAACAGGTGTGGGTGAGTAGAGGGATGGCTAGGCCAGTGATGGAGTACGTGGGCGGTGAGCCTGTGCGGCAGCAGAGCCGACCGCGGGGAGGAGGGAGCAGGTAGTCCCACCGGCCGGCCTGCCTTGAGCGCTGGAGCAGAAGAGCAGAGATTGAAAGAAGGCACGACGGCCGTTGGGATGCCATTCCAACAGTCACTGCTGTGCGTCAACCTTTTTTTTAGGAAAGCCTTCAAATCTGTGGGAAAACAGCATACAACCCTTTGCTAATTCTAAGGTTTTTTGGAGCCATATTCTTTTTGTTCATTACAACCCATATTGTGGCCACGGTTTTAAAAATTATATGAATTTTGCATATTTCGGTGCGTCCGAACTGGTTTTAATCCGAAATTTTGACTCACATTCAAAACTGATTTTTAAAAATAATGTATATCAATATAAAAATCCAAAACAAAATTCTCCACGCATAAAAATTAATGGTAATTTAAAAATCTTGAAATGAAAAAAAAGATAATTTGGAAACTAATTGCCGGTTTTGATGTGTTTAAAAATGTACAACCCATTTCTCCTTACTGATGGGCCATTTTCTCGGCCAGCCGAATGAAAGCTCTCCTCGTCTTGAAAGATTTGCAGCCCAACAGGCTGACAAAGCGACTTACTTGGCAAATCACAAAAAAACTGGGCTGTGGCCGTGGACCCAGCTGTCAGTCAGTCCATTTGGTGGGCTGGGTGAAACAATGATGTAGCATCTATGCAGCCCATTTAAATCCCATTTGCATTTTTCTCGAAAGCCGGACTTGCTGGGCTGGGTGAAAATATCATGTTGGGCTAGACGGAGAAATGTTATAAAAACATAAACACATGATTGCACGTCAGTAAAATCTTTGCAAGCTTATGTACGCAATCACTAGGAGTTAACTTGCCAAGTTATATATAAACAATTATTATTATTATTTTGTAAGAACTTTCAACTTACGAAATAAAATATCATTTTAATTTGATGAGTTAATAGTACGTGGGGTATTATTATTTTTTAGGCTAGACGTGGGACAGTTGAGTTGGTTCTAGGGGAAAGTACTGGGAGAAAACTCAGTTTACATCGAAAAAGAAAGTGGGAGAAAATTCAGAGACCTGCTGGGTCCACCTGAGGAGGGGAATATGTTGGGAGGAAGGAGATTCAAAGCACGGCAGCCGAGTGAACAAGTTTTTTTACGGACAAGTGAACTAGTTTACATACATAAGCAAATAGCCACTAAAAAAGCAATCAGGTTAATGGGTTCTTAAAAGAAATATTTCGGACAAAACAGATAATTACGACACATAGGCTAATGCATGAAACACTCACATGATAAAGGTGCTTATAAACAGATAAAGTACAACATCTAGACCTTCCTGGCACGCTTGATCATGACGCTGCGGCTGTCCGTGTACTCGTCGGTTACGGGAAGCAGACACGCCCTCATGTCCAAGATCTGCATGTACATGTCGTAGCATGCGTATGCGCCCTTGGCCGCGTAGGTTATGTAGGCTAGATTCAGAGGTACCTCCCACGTGTTCAGGTCGTCTTCTTTCATGTTGGCGTATCAGGGGTCGATGATGGTCTCAGCGAGGTCAACCACGGAGTCCTTCTCCTGCCCGTTGCTGATGATCTTGTATTGCTTCTGGATGTCGACAAGCTTGTTGCACCAGATGGCCGAATCGTCGCGTTCTTCCTTCTCTCCACCGTAGCGAAGGTGCAGTCGGCGCTGCCGATGAAACGGGCGAATGCTCCAGAACCTGGTGCAGCCATAGGACTGAGGCGAGGCAGAGCTTCACCGAGTCCGTATCGTTGGTGTACATCACATTCAACTTGGTGCAGCCATAGGACTGAATGGCGAACTCAAAGGGGAACTCCTTGCTGAAGTCCATATCCAGCAGGCTCACCCCTCGGATCGCCATTGGAGTCTCTTCGAGTGAACGAGTGTGTAGGCGGCGCAGCAGTTCGTTTTTCAGCTCTTGGGGAACTGGATTCAACAGTAAGCTGAGTGTGTACAGGCGACAACAGTTACTACCCCTCCCTCGTCCGCTGCACGCCCGGCAGAAGATGCACCCTCGGCCACACGTCGGTTCACGAGCGGGTCTGTATTGGTACTGTAATAACAGGAGTTAGTGGTCACTTTACTTAAATTTAATTAGCTTTAATAGAAATTTGTACTTAAAACAAGCAATGCATTCGCTCGTTCTATCAGTGCCATAGGATCAACATGCACAACAATTAGAATTATTATTCTCAGGACGCACACGATCATCACATTTGTCGCACTTTCACAAAGATAATACTACCGAGTTTGAACTGTTTGTTATGGTTGTTGTCCTCTGCATCATCATGCCGTGTTTCCCAGCTTGCAAGATTCAGAACCAACAAATAAGATCCAAATAATAAGTACAACAAAGATGCCTACACATCTCATTGATTCCCAGCTTGCAAGATTCAGAACCAACAAATAAGATCCAAATAATAAGTACAACAAAGATGCCTACACATCTCACTGATTCCCAGCTTGCAAGATTCAGAACCAACCCATTAGAGCCTTTTGATAAAGTGAATATCGGGATTAAATCCATCTTGGCTAGCCATGTCATACAATCGAAGAACTTGGCGAATGCTCTTGACCGTCACAACATCTGTAGTTGAGTATTCCTGTTTGCACAGCATGTTTGCACAAGCACAAACAAGGAGACAGGAGAGCATGATTTCGCTTTAATAGCGGCCTCCTTGAACTCAACCTCCAGCTCTACTTGGATGAGGTCTGCCTGGAGTTCCATGATTCAATTCATGCGCCTTTTTCTGCAGTTCACCTGAAATGAAGCAAAGATTGCATCATTCAGCTAGCAAGAAGTACTTGCTCTTGTGAGCTGGCAGGTTCTTCTTTAGTAGTTGCACTAAAATTGAGGAACATTAAGGTTGGCTGTCCGGCTCATGTAAGGTGCAACTATAATTTTCTTATCCTTTTGTGCAGTTCCACTAAAATAAAGTGCCATTGTGGTGACAGTGACGGCTCCATCTTGCAAAGGCTAATAAAATGTTGCACGAGATTACCAGCAGAACTTGACGGAGATTTTGGAAACTCCAATCACCATTTTGTGCAGTTCCACCAAAATTGAGAGATGTTGCCCACGTGACATTTTAGTTGAACTGCACAAGACACTCATTCCAAAAAAAGTGTTTTCTGCAGTTCACCAAAAGGTCACAATAGCAACAAGGTGAAATGGATATCCCTATCTGCACAAAAAGATAGAAAGTAAACAGTTGCTGGTCAATAAGAATATACGAAACATATACAAAATGAAAAGAAGCATCTTAATTATGTTCATGGCAATCACGCAAGGACAATAGAAATTTTAAAACGTCAGCGATGCTTCATGTTACCAGAAGCATTACGATCAACAATGAGATTCCTCAAATATGGGATTACTTTAATGGTGGCATTGCTTGTTTACCAGACACAGTAAATCAACAGCAGCTAAAGAGTTGGTTTAAGGGCATGGGACCGTGGGGACACCAGGACACTCAGCAGCGTAAAGGAGCAACTTACTTATCATACTGGGGAAAACAGCAGGAGTGCCATTGTACTATGTGAGGGCAGCAAATCTAATCCTGGAGACCTTTTACTATGTGAGGGCAGCAAATCTAATCCTGGAGACCTTTTACTATGTGAGGGCAGCAAATCTAATCCTGAGACCTTTTACTATGTGAGGGCAGCAAATCTAATCCTGGAGACCTTTTACTATGTGATGGCAGCAAATCTAATCCTGGACATACTCTGTTGACTTGTCCACCAGCCGCCACTTTCTATCCTTTTTTCAACCAATAATAGATCTGTTCCTTATCCAGTTTGTACTGCGTTTTCCCATTATTTCCCTTTTCAACCAAGAGACCGGTTGGGTATCCGGTCTCTACTACTTTCACCATATTATTTCCTCTTTGAATCAAGTCCTAGATTCATGCTACAACTTTCCCCCCTTTCTTCGTTGTTTGAACAAAGCCCTAGATTCGAATGCATGAAGTAGCTTTACCTCTAATAATACTAAAAATTTAGGTGGCTTTGGAAGAGCTGATGGGAGTAGAAAAAGATGCACATGCAGACACGTGGGGAGCTGGGGCAGTAGAGCAAGGCCGCTTTCGAAGAACTTATACCTGAGGGTCGCCGGGATGTCGGCGGCGGCAGGTCGGATCTGCGGACAATACGGCAGGGAGGAAGAAGGGTCGGAGGACCTCCCGAGCCGGCCATGTGTCGGAGAGAACGGCACGGGCAGAGGATCGGGCCCCTCCGGCAGCTGTGGGTTTCCTCCCTCGGCGGCGATGACCGCGTGAATGATGCACCTTTTAGTCCTCTACACACACCGGCCGAAGGGATCCGACCGGATCTGTGACCAGCGGTGAGCAGAGAGAAAATGTCGCTACCGCTGTCTTGTTTATATCTGGAGAGGATGAGAGAATGAAGAGAGCAACCCTAGTAAAGCAAGCGCTCAGGCCCCTGCGTCCATATATAGTGGAGTGATTATCTTTTTTCTCTCCACAACAAGCGTTTCAATTTGTGTACGTGGCATTAAAGAAAAGAAACTCTCTATTTAAGGTGACTACTGTACGACTCCTACTTACTACTAGTAGTACTACAAGTATTGTTCACTTGTGCTCCCCGCCCCTCCATTCATTGAACAACCCCATGGGTGAATAAACATACAGTAAGTACTGTATTTATATAGAACGAACAAGCTCGAACTGTTTTCGCGTAGTTAAAAGTTGAGGGCGGGGCTTTTCCCGGGCAGTACGCGCGCAGTTTTCGGGTAGGGCCAGAAGACTATTTTAATTTTTTTTAAAAACTTCGAGACGGCCACATAGCATGGAGCCGACCCCAACGATTTTAAGCTTACAGGCACGGTACACGCTATCCTAGACTACTATACACATGAAACTGCCACACGAGCGTCCGGGCTGCGCTTGGCTCTTCGCCTCTTCGGGAAGTCGAACAATGATGGAATACTACTGCACTGGAGGAGTACTACAGTACGCTTCTGGCCATCTGACACCGATTGAACTGCTGCATGTCCACCGCGTGCGGGAGGGAGAGCGTGTAGCGAAAGCTTCTCCTAGTCTTGCCAGCCACCACGCTCATGGGCGAGGGAGGGACGCTCCTGCCTTTGCGTGTATGACAGGTGGGCCCTACAGGTGTGTGGCCAACCTGTCATACAGCCAAAGGCATGTGCAGTTAAGTCCGCGAGGGAGAGGATAATCAAACTTCTCGTTGATGTACGAGTTGACGCGACACATCAAAGCACTGCACTCGATATATTTCAATAATTTGCGTGTGTGACTCCCAGATGCAGAGGCCGGGGGTCATCATCCTCCTTTTCGAGAAAAAATAGACGCGTGTGTGAGAGGACGAGTGCGTGCGTGCACCTCTTCTCTTCCTGTATAACGTACTACTAAACTCAGAGTACAAGTTTTTGTGGGTGGCACGATGGTGCGTGCGAGAAGTCCCAAGAGATAGGTTTAATGCATTAATTGCAATGCATGCATGCATAAAGTACATGCATTGGTCAATTTTCTCTTAATACTTGCATGCAATGATTTAATGCACCTTGGAATCTGAACATGTGTTGGGGACAACCAAATTGAGCCTTATAAAATGGAAAAACTAAAATTTTGAGATAAGCCCTATAAAACCGGAAAGGAGGGAGTAGAAAAAGAAGTACTCCATCCGGGAATAGTGCCGCACTTCGAAACTAGAACCGTCAATAAATTTTGAGCTTGCGTCTCGTCACATTCCAAATTACTCCATGCTATATTGAATTGCAAACCTGTTCACACCGATCACAACCTAAACGGTTTCCCACTTAGGAGCGTATTAGTACTCGGTTATAAATACTAGTATGCCAAGATGACTGCACATTCCTCCTCAACTCCTCATCCACAAAAACAAACAAGTCATTCAGCATCCTTCCCTTGCGTCTGCCATGGCCAGCGTGAGTTCTGGGTCGAGAGATTGCCACCAGGGAGAGGCGAGCATGGAAGCGGAAGCACGAGAGATGTCCCGCCTCGCTGCGAGAGCAGCCGACATGTCCCGCGCGCGGAAGTAGCAGCACAGAGGTCCCGCCGTGCCGCTGAAGCAGCACGGAGGTCCCGCCGCACCGTCGATGCAGCAGACTGGTCCGGCCGCGCCGCGGAAGCAGCAGAGATGTCCCGCCGCGCCACGAATGCAGTAGAGATGTCCCGCCGCGCCGCGGCGGCCTGGGAAAATTTCTCGCGGGCACACCGACTGTTACAGGCGCATGCATGCGATCGTCCATAGCCAGACGGATCAGATCTCCCGCTCGGCGAGGTTGCAGGACGACATGATAGCCTCGTTTGAACAGGCTACCGGCGTCATCCGGCAACTAAGGGAGGGCAATGAGAGGCTCCGGGCCGAGCGCGACCTGCTGAGGGAGAAGATCGTCCGAAGTGCAGACCTGCAGGAGGAGACTAGTGCCTTGTTGAAGAAACTTATGGACGAGAATGACATGCTCCGCAACGAGCGCCAAAGGCTGGTGGAGGAATCCGTGGATGTTCTCAAGCAGCGTCTTGAGGACACGAAAGAGCTCATTGCCGCTCGCCGCGGAGACTAGTTTCCTGGTTTCTTTTGATGTAATAATCGGTTTAGGATGTGGATTGTGTCGTCGGTTGTGAAATGTTGGGTTCTAGCGCGGATGTTTGGCCTTTGTTGGCCTCTTGGGATGTTGCGATTTCAATCTGGTAGCTTTTAGTCCTTCGTGTTAGGCTGGAGTTGTGCTGAACTTCTTGTGAATTGTGGTGGTTTTCAGTAATGAAAATCGGAAGGGGCAAGCCCTTCTTTGATCAAAAAAAATTAATCGTCCTTATATATTCATCAGTCTTGCTATAAGTCGCAGTAGATGCTATATAGGTCCGTCGGATCTTACATCAAGATCCGTGCTTTCAGATTTTCTTTTTTCTCTCTTAAATCTCAGTCGAGTGAGACATAGCCACGCCATTAAACAGAGGCTCGAGGCGCCATTAATGGAGACCTTGGGAGAGAGGTGGACGGCAGATGGAGGTCAAAGGGCTCTCCTCCCGATAAGCACGCGCAGGGGTCTGATCGCACGCCTCTCGTACTCAAATAGCTACCCTGCACGTCGCCTCCTAGCTAATAAAAAAGGGACGCGTGGCGGCACGTAAATGGTACTAGTAAGTAGAACGCCCACGGTTTCAATAATACTTGTGTTTCCGATTGTAACGTGACACACTTCTTCCAAAATGACTTTGTTGATTGTTAATGTGTGCGCCTTCGCAAATCGGACTGCAAATTTACCACAGCATGTTGGTGCCATGTCATGGCACCAAGCCAAGTTTCATTATTTTCATGCGTGTTTTGGATTTACAGGAATTAAAAAACTAAGTTTCTCAATGTTTCCAACCCAGCCACGACGCCCAGAATTTTGAATTTCATTCCCATTTCTTGCATGGAACCTAGAAATTTACCCGAGGACACACATGTGATTTTTCAACCAACTTTGGTGCACTGGAACATGTGCTTGTATTTCAAATTTGAATTATGCACACAAAGGTGACACGTTCCCTCCCAGAACCACGAGCCTTCTTGAGAGAAGCTCCGATTTGCAAGAAGCTTATACCAAAATTTGTTCCTATTCGGCCAATTTTTTTACCACGATGGTACTACCATGACATGACACCATGCCAAGTTTCATGATTTTAAAACCAAGTTTCTCAATGTTATCGACCGAGCCACGATGCCCAGATGTTTGAATTTTATTCTCATTTTTTGCATGGGACCTACTCCCTCCTTCCATCTATATAGGGCCTAATGTGTTTTTCAAGACAGCCTTTGACTATTGACAAGATTAATAGCACATGAGATGTATACTATGCAAATTATATTATTGGAAGCTCCTTTGACATACAAAATTGAAGGTATGCTTTGTGTAAGTTGCATGTCATATATTATTGCTCTAACGTTTGGTCAAAGTTAGCCTCGAAAAACGCATTAGGACCTATATGCATGAGAGGAGTCGACTTCGAGAGAACGTGTTTGTTCGAGAGACACCGAGGAAGACTACTATATATCGATGGTGCATGTAGGCGGGAATTAAACTAAGGGATGGTCTTATTGGTTTCGGGGATATAGGGGAAGAGTGAGAGGCGGGGGGGGTAGCTAGAAGGAGATTGTTAAGTGTGAGTGTGTGTTTTACCCATCTAGGCGGAAGTTATGTGCACAAAAGAGGAGAACGATTCGATGTGGCGTTAGGATTGAGGGTAATTAACTACGTATGGAGACATAGAGACCTTGAACGTGCATGTGTGAGAGGTATACATGTATACGTGGGATGTGTGTGTGTGCGCGCGCGCATGATCGAGATAAAAGAAAGAAGACATAATCATAAGATCAACGACATGGGAGAGACGGATCGGTATGACAATATGCATGCATGTGAGAATGCATGGAAGAAGTCCCGACAATTGAGCATGTGTTTTTGTCTTTAAGAGATAGTGGCGTGGGCTGGAGCATGCATCTATGGCGAGCAGAGGGAGTGAGGCGCAACGATTGTGCAAAAGAGACCAACCTATAAATGCATATGTATGGAGAGACATATATAGTGTGGGTGATAGGAAGCAAGACTCCGTGCGAGAAAGAAATGTTGACGGAGAAACTACAGATAGATATAGAGATGGAGATGCTAGCTAGAGGGACATCCGCTAGTTTGGGTGTTGGAGATGACCGTCGGGTGGTTCAAAGGGTGAAGTTATATATGTGTGTGAGAGGGCACTTGACTGCATGTAGAGAGAAACATATGTAGTGTGCGTGATAGGAATCAAGAGTGAGGGCGAGAAAGAAGGTTGATGGAGAAACAGATAAATAGAAAGATAAAGATGCTAGCTAGTGTGCGTTAGAGATAGGAGTCGAGTGGATCAGAAGGCTGGGTTATGTGTGTGGGTGTGAGAGAGATAGAGAGAGGGTGCGTGTGAGTCACATACAAACAGATATCAGAGAGAAATGAGATCCAGAGAGACGGAGTTTTGTGTCTGCGAGAGAGAAAGATATTTCACAACGAGAGTGATAGCTAGAGAGACATACGAGGGAACGCAAGATATCTCTAGGGAGAGAGGGTGTGTGTGAGCGACATACAAGAGAAAATGGAGAAATATGAGACCCTGGGAGACAGAGTTTGTGTTTGTGTGTGAGAAAGAGATATTGAAGAGGAAGAGTCGTAGGTTCTCATATCTAAGGAGCGAAAGACATCTCTGTATGAGGGGTGTGCGAGTGGCACACATGGGAATAGTAGAGAGAAATGAGACCCCGGGAGACAAAGTTTTGTGTTTGTGTGAGAGAAAGAGATTCCACATGGAGAATCATAGTTAGAGACACATAGCAGGGAGCGAGATATACTTAGAGAGAGATAGAGTGATGAAGGTCGAGGGAGAGAGTACCGTCAGTGTGTTACGAAGATAAAAGATCATTGTCGACATACAGGTAGCACGAGAGATACCTGAGAGACGATGAACGCGTATAGGTCCAGAGAGATAGTCCTATATAAGCATGAGTGATAGCTATATGAGACGAATATCTGGATTAAAGGGGATTCAAATATTTAAACTGGAGATCACGACATCGATAATATCATAACACAAATTGGTGTATCAAACATGCATATTCATTTGAATTTGGGCACACGTGTAATGTTATATAGTTTATCAATATTGGTGATCCATAGATTCTTCAATTACAAACAATGCATGGTTTATATGCAATTAATGTCTAAACGGGATTACACTATATGTTGCGTGTGTGAAACACATTATACATGTTTGAGAAGTAAAAAAACCCGCATGAAACACACATTAATTGGAGACAGTTAGCGAGGAATGCATACATTGGATTTCAACATAAAGTGGTTTCAAATATTTGAAAATCCAAATTGATGGATACAACCTTATGAATCTGAGATCATGCCATTTGTAAACCATATTTATGTATAAATGGTGTTGTGCTTTTGAAAGTATATATAAAAAATGATGTATATAGAATGTAATTCCAATTGAAAATGGATCCCGCCCGAAAAAATAGAATACAAACGGGATTCGAATTGAGTTGGCACGGTAAACGTGCACTCTGCAAAATTTGAACGAAGCGGGGAAAGTCGCAGTAACCGCCCGGAACCAAAATCTGCGAGATGGAAATCACTGCTGCCTATCCCTGCCACGCAAAGCCTATATGCTGGATTTCTATAGGTTTCGATAGGGGTAGGTTTGTAATTTCACCCAAACGTGACGTAACCGCCTCTCACCCGGATTCATACACGGTGGGCGCCAAAACACAGTGTGTCCTCGGCCGAAATCGACTCCCTCCCGATTCATATTCATACACGGTGGGCGCCAAAAACAAACTCTCGTCGGCAAATATTCGGTGTATGCGAGATTACCGTCCTATCCCAACCGACTAGTGTTGCTGTGATGTAGTAGAAATTTGAAACGGGGGCTAAGTTTGTAAATTTCCTCGCATTTGAGACAAGCGCGCCCTGAATACATGGTTCCCCCTTCCTCTCTACCTCCCTTTTCCCCATTCGTACTCTTGGGCGCCAAAACACCCTCTCCACCCCACCCTCCTCCGTCCGCCGCCGTCCGCCACCCCATCCACCGCCGTCCTCCTCCACCATGCCGGAGCTGATACCCCGACGCCGCCGTCCATTACAAGAGATCGACCTCTCTCATCCACGGCTTCGGACCGGGATCCTTGCATCCCGTCCTCTCGCTTCATCCCCGCCGTCGTCCACCTTGCCGGCGCCGCTCCTACGACCGTCTCGTCCACCGCGCCCCGCCGCCACCGTCTACCCTCCTAGATCTGCTTCCACGCCGCCGACAGCCATCGCTACCGCAGCACCGTCAAATTCTCAGCAGATGCGTACACGGCGCCGCACCAGAGGCGGTACTCTTTCGTATCTGCTCAACTTATTTATCGCAGCAAGAAAATAGATCGCCACTGCTTTACTCTGATTTCTTGTCTTGGTTGCGAAGTTGCCTTTGTCCGGTTTGCACCTTCAGATCCGCCATGGCACGCTCAACACCATACTCGCAATGCTTATGGTTTTCCCCTTTTATATTCCACACTAGTTAAATCACAGTAGACTAAATTTCAAAATTGGGTCAGTCGATTTTTCAGAGCTCGCCGGAGTTCGCCGGTGCGATCGAAGGGGCTCGGGTGGTTGTGGGGCCTCGCCGAACGAAGAAAACTCGACGCGGGTGGGGTGGGGTGGGGGTGGGGGTGGCGGAGGAACACAGGCGGTGGGGGCCGGTGGTCCGGCCGGCGGCCCGTGCGGTGTTCTGTATGGGAAGAATCAGAGACGAGGAAGAAGAAGGGTTAGGAGACGTAGGATCTTCATCCAACCGCCTGAAATGGTCGAGAGACAGCTAGGAGTTGCATTCTTAATGCGCTCTGGTTCATCATGTGTGGGCACTGCGCAACCAACATTTTATTATCCAAAATCTGCTTGCTCTTCTTTACCATGTTCCTCTTCCGTTCTTCTTTAATATGTACTCTCTCCGTTCCTAAATACAAGTCTTTGTATAGATTCCACCATGGACTACATATGGAGCAAAATGAGTGAATCTACACTCTAAAATGTACCTGGATACATCTGTATGTGATCCATAGTGGAAATCTCTACCAAGACTTATATTTTGGAACGGAGGGAGTATGATAGTAGTACAGTATGTTCCTTGTACTGAAGATGAGCAGGGACATTTGCAGTGTAGAGGTCTATACGGTCGGTTGTGATGGACACTTTGAGCCTCTTTGATTCGTAGGATCTTGTAAACATAGGAATAGGATTTGTAGTGGCCTGCCCACTTGAATCCTATAAGAATAGCAAGGAAATGCGGGGAGCTGTGTCGCCTTTGAGAGTTACATTGATATTAACAGTACCGCACCTTCACTTGAAGAGAGCTGGTATCCGAAGCCTTTCTAGCCGTACCGGCAATACTAGCACATATATTCCAGCAAGTTCCACTTTGCTGATTTTACTCTGATGCTTAAGGTTTTCCCGTTATATCTACACTATGATCTGTGTAGCTGCTTTGTGTCGCACTAGCAGCAGTCCACTCTTGAAGCTAAACACTGCAATGACTTACAAAATTGGCACCAAGGCATTGAGTGCCATTCTGGATGCAATGAAACTCATACGCTCCCCACCTGTTGATTCTTGTTCAGAATATCATCCTAATGACTATTCTAACCTCGAGGAGTCAAAGGCAGATGGCCTGTCCTGTTCACCCATCAAGGTGCCTGTTCTAATTTGGCAATGTTTTATTGATTGTGGGTATCTTGCATATGTTGTCTTGCATTTCTTCTACTTTGTTGCACCGCCATCTGCTTAGTTTACTCATCATATATGTCGAGATGCCATGCCCATCCATTATCAATACATATTCCATCTGTCATCATACCATGTTTTTCCACTCAAATGCTGTTCTTGTGCATCAGACATCAAAAAGGAAGAGGGTGATTGCCGAACCTGAAGGAGCACCAGCAAAGTCCTTGAAAAACGTGGTGGTGCCGGAGAAATCAGACAACACCCCACTTATATTGGTTGTACAACCAGTGACACAAAACATAGGACCGACTCCAGCAGACTGTACCCATACTTCACTGGCCACACCACTAGCCCCACCACACAGGACCTGCACTCCAGCAAAAGGTATACCGATTTCATTTGCCATAGCACTAGCTGTACCATAGAAAAATCCCACTCCAGCAAAAAGTACAGCAAGTCCACTGGCCGAAGACCTATCCCAACTAGAGATGGCCAATTCCTGCAGATTGGAACCCCATTCCATTTATTCCCAGTTTAAAAGACAATGCTTTCAATGTTGTTAGGGACTACGTGCATATATTCCCATCATGGGAAGATTATTGTGAAGACAAACACCATTTTCACATCTTCCTGTCCAACTTACGTGTAAGTGCTATTATTCATGGTTATTATTTTCCTGTTTTCTGCTGATTGAACACATCAATGATTTACATTACATTGTTGTAACTAGGCGAGGGTCAATCTGGATAGTCATGACGAGCAAAGCTTGCTTGTGCTTTTCAAGGAAGCATTGCAGCAGTATCGGTGTTACCTGAGGAAATCACACTTTGATGGCAAGTCTATAAACGAATTTCCGGTGAAGTCTCCTGTGCTAAATTTAGAAGACATTGAATGGAAAAACCTTGTTATGCACTGGTCTCGTTCCCAGGATGAGGTACTGTCTATGAAATCACATGACAATTTGAACTTCTACTTTTCCGCATGTGCCTTACGGATCTTTTTTGCAGGAAATCTGCTCGAAGAAGAATTCCGGTTTGACAAGAACGACAGGATATCGCAAATATGCTGCCCGCTGCTTTGCTCTTGTTAGTACCTGTTGTCCTGTATCACTGTACTTGCATACATACCTGGTTCATTATGTGACAAGCAGTATGCATGATAGCTTGCTTATCAATTGTTCGCTCCAAATTATCTGATCTGTATGAATGGTTACATTAGTGTAGAATATATCCAATGCCAATGTTTTTTTAGCTCTGCATTGTTCTTGTAAGTACATGCTGTCCTTTATCAGTGTACTTATAATGACAGGTAGTTGTTCATGTACCATCACTCTGCAGCTTATTTTCCTTTGCCCTCCATTTTCTACACATCAGATCTATATTTACTCTTACCATAAGGTTGGTACTGAAGAAGTTTAGCTGTGCATTGCTCTTGGCTGTACCTTTTGCCTGTATCGCTGCACTTACATTTATAGCTACTTGGTTATGTAGCATCACTCTTCATCTTATCTTAAATATTCTCCATTTTTTCGTATATTATCACATCTATATTTACTCTTAACAAAATGTAGAATAAAGGCAATGCTTTTGAAGAAGATTCTGTGGTAAACTTCTTGAATTGCCCCCATCAGCATGGACAAGGCCTTTATAGAGCCTGTCTTCACCAATAATGTAAGTTTGTCCATCTCAAGCCTTCAAACTTTGTTGTATATATTTGGTTAGGCATGACTGCAACAGCTGTTTATTTTTGGTGTTTGCATCAAATTGCTTGTTTAAAGTTTATTATGTAGTTCATAAACAAAAGTTTGTCCTTTCTCAATTTAAGTTTTCAGTTGTACAACCAAGTTCCTTCTTCATACCATGTAAATTAAACTATACAGAGCAAGTGATCTTCTTTTGCACTGCATGTATGCTTCTGTTCTTCATCCGTAATCCAGTGGTGTGGTGAACCTACCCACTACAGCACAATGTCATATTCTGCAATGTCTTAACTATGAACAATGTCATATCATTCTACTATTATTTAAACCGTCTCTTTATTTGCCAATCTGAAATGGTATAAATTGACAGCACACTAACCATTGATACTTATGAGTTCTTGATCTGTAATCCAGTGGTGTCGTGAAGCTGCCAACTCCTTCACAATGTCATTTCCTGCCATGTCTTGACCTGAACAATACCATATTGTGTTAATGCAAATTTAAACTGTGTCACTTTATTCGTCAGTAAGAAATGTGATGAATTGTCAGCACTGATACTTTTATGTGCAAAACCTGTCATCTGTCTGCTTGTTTATCTTTCAGAGTGAGGAAGATATAAGTGTTGAACAAGCGCAGTCTCATCATCTTGCTCAGCTGCTTGCGCTGCAGCTCCCCAGCAGGGCTAACCTTTCTTGAACTCTATTGAAGTGCTGTCGGTTTTGTATATTATTTTGTCGGCGTGTTTATTTGCACTGGTGGCGATCTTTGATGCCCAGTGTATGTAATCTGCTGTCTGCTTGTGCTTTATTATCATAGTGGCGAACTTTGATGCCCAGTGGATGTAATATGCCGTAATTTCTTTATTGTATAGTATAGGTTTTTTCTTATTCACGATGCTGCAGTTATTTTACTGTATATATATCCTGTCTTCGCAGTAAACCGGCCAAACCGTAAAATTACGGTACATAATCGGGCCGTCATGCAATCACGATGTAGGTTGGGCCTGAAACGTGCCGATCAGCTCACGGGCCGGCAGCAGCCCGAAATGAACCCCGACCCATGATTGTGCGAATCAAATCACGGGCTTTTAACAGGCCGAAAAATTGTCTCGGTCCTTGTTTGGCCCAATCAGATATCGGCTGCGAGCAGGCCGGATGCAAACCGGGCCGTAGTTAGGCCCAACTATATGACGGGCTTTTAACAGGCTGAAATTAATATAGGGCCGAAATGTTAAACGGGCCCTTAACAGGCCAAAACTAATATCAGGCCGAATTACTAAGTGGGCCTTTAGCAAGTGGGCCCAAAAGCATAGTGTCCAGTTGACGGGCCGAATCGATATGGGCCATAATTAGGCCCAAAACCTCTTAAAGGGCCGGACCTGATCTGGGCCGTAATTTGGCCCAGAACATGGTAGGCTTTTAACGGGCCGGATCTCATATGGGCCACTATTAGGCCCGGAGCGTGGCAGGCCATTAATAGACCGGATCAAATATGGGCCGGCATTTGGCCCAAAACATGGCAGCCAGTTAACGGGCCGGCCTACTAGGGTCCTCAAAATCTTGTGGGCCTACAGCTGGGCCGGCCCATTAATGTCGGCGAAATCTCGTGGGCCTTTAGCTGGGCCGGCCCATTATGATCCGCAAGAATTTTGTGGGCCTTTACCTGGGCCGGCCTATTATGGCACACAAAAATCTTGTGGGCCTTTACCTGGGCCGGCCCATTATGGCCCGCGAAATCTTGTGGGCCTTTAGCTGGGCCAGCCCATTATGGTCCGCAAAATCTCGTGGGCCTTTAGCTGGGCCGGCCCATTATGGTCCGCAAAATCTTGTGGGCCTTTAGTTGGGCCGGCCCATTTAAACTGGTGGGCCCCGTGCCTCACGTGTTCGACGTATCATAGGCGCCTTCTGTCCAGTGTGGAATGACATCTGTCCCGACGATGAGCCGACACAGTTTCCTCTAGCCAATTGATAGATTTTACACGTGGAAAATCCCCAATTGGTCGGGGCCGTTAACGGGTTATTCGGATCCAAAACCCGACCGAATAGCTTAAGCGACTCCTTACGGTGGAGGCCACGTGTCGACCCTTGACGAAAGCACTTCTAGTGACACGCGATTATCGTCATCGGAAGTGGACATTTCCGATGATAATTTGGTAATGGTCATGGAACACTTCTATGACACACAGTAATGACTATCTTGATTCTGTCATAAATTTGTCATGGATGTACATGCATGACAAGCGACCTACTGTGACAAAAACGTATCATCCGGAAGTGTATTTTTTTGTAGGTGAAGGGTCATCTTTATTTTAACCCTCAGGCCAGTGCTCCCCTGAGTGTTGGTCCAAAACAGAGCCACTTGCGGTGCCACCCCTAGGCAACTTGTGGTATCTTCGGTTGCCGTACGTAGTGTTCATCCGGTGTGCCCTGAGAATGAGATACGTGCGACTCCTATCGGGATTTGTCGGCACATTGGGAGGCTTTGCTGGTCTTGTTTTACCATTGTCGAAAGGTCTTGTAACCGGGATTCCGAGACTGATCGGGTCTTTCCAGGAGAAGGATTATCCTTCGTTGATCGTGAGAGCTTGTGATGGGGTAAGTTGGGACACCCCTGCAGGCTTTAAACTTTCGAAAGCCGTGCCCGCGGCTATGTGGCAGATGGGAATTTGTTAATGTACGGTTGTAGAGAACTTGACACTTGAATTAATTAAAATGCATCAACCGTGTGTGTAGCCGTGATGGTCTCTATTCGGCGGAGTCCGGGGAGTGAACACGGTCTTGTGTTATGCTTGAACATAAGTAGTTTCAGGATCACTTCTAGTTTCATGACCGTTGCGTTGCTTCTCTTCTCATTCTTATTTGCATATGTTAGCCACCATATTTTTCTTAGTGCTTGCTGCAGCTCCACCTCTTTACCCCCATCCTACCTATAAGCTTAAATAGTCTTGATCTCGCGGGTGTGAGATTGCCGAGTCCTCGTGACTCACAGATACTTCCAAACAGTTGCAGGTGCCGATGTTACCAGTGCAGGTGACGCAACCGAGCTCAAGTGGGAGCTTGATGAAGATCTTGGTCTTTGTTATGTGTCTTTTCCGGATGATCAGTAGTGGAGCCCCGTTGGGACCATCGGGGATCTAGCATTTGGGGTTGTCTTCCTTTATTTTGGTTTCGTAGTCAGGCCTTGATTGTATTCCGGATGATGTGTGTTTAACTTGTTATTTGTGTGAAGTGGCGATTGTAAGCCAACTCTTTATCCCTTTCTTATACAGTACATGGGATTGTGTGAAGATTACCCCTCTTGCAACAAAACCACCATGGGGTTATGCCTCTAAGTCATGCATCGACACGTGGGAGATATAGCCACATCGTGGGCGTTACAAGTTGGTAATCAGAGCCATCCCCGACTTAGGAGCCCCTGCTTGATCGAATCACTGACGTTGTTGAGTCTAGAACAAAAAATGTTTTGAGTCTTAGGATTATATATATCAGAGAGTAGGATTCTTTTTACTCCTCAGGCCCTTCGTCGCTCTGGTGAGGCCTCCTGACGTAGAAGTTTTGACTTTCCTCTCCTCAATTTTTCACTATTATTTTTTAGGATCACGCGGGTATCTTGGGATCGTTCCAATATTCTTGTGATGAGAACATTGTTCCATGGCACCCCGGCTCAGAGCAACCTGTTTACCATGCATTTCCAGCCCAGAGACCATGTCTTCTGGCAACACACAACATCTTGGTACAGAAAACATCCGCTTTATTGATGCTAGCGGATCAAAGTTTACATTACACCACGTAGCGAGGCCAAGCGGCACACACGGTGCGACTGAACAATATGTACATTATTTAGTGAACATAAATGCCTCGATCATAACAACTACGCGGCAGTGGAACAACGTCATAGCGGAACTCCATAGCACAGGGACACCGATGTGGACACGATCTAGACCCGGACAACACTCCTTTCCAACAAGGCTTTCCTAAAATCTAGCATGACACGCCAGGTCAGTACATGGAATGTACTTGCAAGCTCACAACAGACATAAACATAATGACAAACAATATCATGATAATTAACCAATTATTGACAATGCAACAATATAACCAACATGTTGTGATCATACCCTTGTGAGAAAAATCCCTCTTACCAACGGTGATCACTGCTTGGATCACCACCGTGCCAACCACAAAATCTTAACTATGAACATCTCATGATCTTTCCGGCGATCACAACCACGACCCATACTTGGTCTGAAACAATGATCCTTCCAGCGATCACAACCACGACCAACATTTGGTCTTACCCAACCTGATGGCCTTTTCACCATCACCAATAGTGCAGAGTTCATAACTTAGTTTGCAAGTTTATTAAATGTTAACCCATGGTGTGACCTACTTTCGAGCGTGTCTGTAACCGTGGCTCGGCTATCGATAGATTGATACACTCTGCAGAGGTAGCGCACTGTACCCACACCACAGAACCCATGGCCTCGTACTCCCATTCGGGTGGACCAATAGCATTCCGACGAAACCCCTCCATTGCCATGACACTCTCTCGACCACTCCGACCCACTCCCAACTGGGCTAGTCCCGGGTGGCCCCGTGTCTACCAAAGACACAACGACCACCGTCATGGCCAAAACATAAACGTCCCTCATGGGGACCGGTACCAAAAATCTCAACAACGGGCACACAAGGTTCTGCCTGCTTACCGGGCCAGGGTACTGCATGCCCATAACCTTCCCTAGTTGGAGGCACCGACCAGAGGCATGACAATGGACCGAATAAAGGCCTTCCCATACAGGAAAATGTGGTTGCACTGGGAAAAACTCGAGTCAGTGGCAACATGACCCGGTCACCGATATATTCAAGTTGTATTATTTCAGGTTCAACTTAAATTGAAAATAACCGGTGTCATAGTATGCCATGAAGTGCAACAATAACAGATGCATCACATATTAACGGAAAAGACTGAGTATATCCTTACTAAGCATAACCATCAACAACTATTTGACACTTCTCTGGTCAAGATTAAACCTCACATTAAGCTGATTCTTTTATAACAAATTTTATCATTTTTCTTATGCAGGAAAAATAACTCCAATTAATTACTTATATCCATAACCATATCATTTCTTTCATAGCAAAAAATAATTCTAATCTCTTTACCAACTTAGTTAGTTTTAAACTTTCGGTAACACAAGCATATTAACTTGGACAAGCATTTAACAGAATATAAATAACACATAGTGATCTATATGCATGGATTAGATCATTCATTCAAGTAGGAAAATCACAAATATTGCAATGGCACCATGAAAATGTTGCTGTGGCTTGCCTTAGTGCAGATGAGGTTCACAAGCCTCCTGGTGATCCTCAAGACAAGCTTCACTTCTCTGAAAACATTTATAAACCAAAAAAAGAAAACATCAAGAACCCTTCTGAAAATCACCAGAAAATAGAGACAGCAGGGAAAATCCCATTTTTGGTGAGCTGCTAGATTCTTTACAAAGAACACAATGCAAAAATAATCAATTCATTTGGACTTATGGTTGAAAAGTTATAGCTGTTTGAAGCTCTCTGGATATAAATGAAATTTGAATTTAAATAAAGACAGGCTAGGGGGTGACGTCGAAGGCGTAAAGCCTCGGGGTGCCACCACTCGTACCGCTTCACGCGCGTACTGAGTGGCTGACTAGCGGGCCCCACTAGTCAGGTGAGGGGGAGAGGGGAAACGAGACAGGGGATGGCGCGGCTTCGCCGGAGCAAACGCCGGCGACGAGAGCTCCTTGGCCAAAACGAGAGGGAGGGATCAAGAGAGGAGGCGGAGGC
This sequence comes from Triticum urartu, assembly GCF_003073215.2. Lineage (NCBI taxonomy): Eukaryota > Viridiplantae > Streptophyta > Magnoliopsida > Poales > Poaceae > Triticum > Triticum urartu. The sequence continues at coordinate 626,588,952 of NC_053026.1, forward strand.
GCACCTGCCCGTACCCGTAGAGTAGCTAGGGGTGGTCGGACGGCATCAGAATTGTCCTCTCTAGCGGAGACAGGAAGCAGAGCTCGCCGGTGACGAAGACGATGGCGAGCAGAGGTGACTCCAGGGGCTCCAACTGGGCTGAACGACACCACCGCAGAGTGGCGGAGGCCCTGGAGGGGTTGCCCAGGCCTGGGAGGGGCCGGAGCTACGGAGACGACCTGAGGGGATCGCCAGTGAGCTCGAGCTTGGGGACGGCGGCCCGCGGCTTGACCGGCCGGGCTACGGTTCTCTACTAGGTTGTGGAGTGTGTGGGAGTGGTGGATGATGCTCGAGGAGGCTATGGGAGTGCTCTATTTATAGCCGAGCGTCGAGGGGGGTTCGGGCTTCGCCGGTGGACACCTGGACACGGCGCCCGCTGACGAGCGGCGTCAGTGAGAGAGGGAGAAGTAGACGGAGTTCACGCGGGGATTGTGGGCGAACGGGGACGAGTACAGGGTTACTGGGGTGACGACGAGCACAGCGCGCACTGCACTGTTTCGTTGGCCGGACCGTGCCTGTGCTCGGTGCGGCGAGCTCCGGCGTCGGCGAGTTCCAGGGGAGAGTTAAGGGGGCTAGGACGAAGATGGCGGCGAGGTTTGGCACTGAGGAAGTCCTGGATTAGGGGGTCTCCGAACAACCGGACTATATCCTTTGGCCGGACTGTTGGACTATGAAGATACGAGATTGAAGATTTCATCCCGTGTCCGGATGGGACTCTACTTGGCGTGGAAGGCAAGCTAGGCAATACGGATATGTATATCTCCTCCTTTGTAACCGACCTTGGGTAACCCAAGCCCCCTCCGGTGTCTATATAAACCGGAGGGTTTAGTTCGTAGGACAACATACAATCATAGCATAGGCTAGCTTCTAGGGTTTAGCCTCTTTGATCTCGTGGTAGATCAACTCTTGTAATACTCATATCATCAAGAAAAATCAAGCAGGACGTAGGGTATTACCTCGATCAAGAGGGCCTGAACGTGGGTAGACATCGTGTCCCCTGCCTCCTATTACCATCCGCCTTAGACGCATAGTTCGGGACCCCCTACCCGAGATCCGCCGGTTTTGACACCGACATTGGTGCTTTCATTGAGAGTTCCACTGTGCCGTCACAATAAGGCTTGATGGCTCCTTCGATCATCGCTAGCGATACGGTCCAGGGTGAGGCTTTCCTCCCCGGACTGATCTTCGTATTTGGCGGCTTTGCACTGCGGGCCAATTCGCTTTTCCATCTGGAGCAGATCGAAAGCTACGCCCCTGGCCATCAGGTCAGATTTGGAAACTTGAACTACACGGCCGATGTCGGGTCAAAACCGGAGGATCTCGGGTAGGGGGTCCCGAACTGTGCGTCTAGGCCGGATGGTAACAGGAGGCAAGGGACATGAAGTTTTACCCAGGTTCGGGCCCTCTCGATGGAGGTAAAACCCTACATCCTGCTTGATTAATATTGATAATATGGGTAGTACAAGAGTAGATCTACCACGAGATCGGAGAGGCTAACCCCTAGAAGCTAGCCTATGGTATGATTGTTGGGGTGTATGTTGGCCTACGGACTAAAACCCTCCGGTGTATATAGACACCGGAGAGGGTTAGGGTTACACAAAGTCGGTTACAATGGTAGGAGATCTGCATATCCGTATCGCCAAGCTTGCCTTCCACGCCAAGGAAAGTCCCTTCCGGACACGGGACGAAGTCTTTAATCTTGTATCTTCATAGTCCAGGAGTCCGGCTGAAGGTATAGTCCGGCCATCCGGACACCCCCTAATCCAGGACTCCCTCAGTAGCCCCCGAACCAGGCTTCAATGACGATGAGTCCGGCGCGCAGATTGTCTACGGCATTGCAAGGCGGGTTCTCCTCCAAATTCCGTGTACCTGTTGAATAAAGTCCGGTTTCTTGTAGATGTTGCGCTCCTTGGCTTCTACGCCCAATAATGGCCGCTTCCCACGTGTCAAACGAATATGAAAAGTCTGAGTGTTTTTACATTCACACCCCTAGCCGCGTAAATGAGCTGACCTATTTAAGGGGACGAGGATTTAGATCCAAACCACATCTTCCCCCCTTCGCGAGTGTTCATCAGAGCGCATCCGACAAAGGTCCATTCCACCATGGCCAGCCGTCGCAACTCCTCCTCTCGCCCTTCCAGCCCTCAGCCTGGATATTGGGAGAGATGCTCCATCCCGCATAGCGAGCTAGTGACGCTCCAGACCAAGGGATTTCTCCCCCGGCCTATATGGTCCCAGTTCAGCCGGCCTTGCCATCTATAATGGCGGAGAGCAAGCGGAGAGTGCCCCTAATCCCTCCAAAGGAGAGCGGGTGTGCCTCGTCCATTATTTAATAAGGGGGCTCGGATTTCCAATCCATCCATTTCTCCCGGGGCTCCTGGAGTTCTATGGCCTCCAGCTACACAATCTCACGCCTGCCTCCGTATTGCATATCGCGGGCTTCGTAGCCCTCTGCGAGCTGTTTTTGGGTATCGAGGCTCATTTCGGGCTATGGAAAAGGTTATTCTGCCTTGTGCCCCGCTCTAAGGAGGGGTCAATGTATCAAGTGGGCGGAGCCGAAGTGTGGCGCATCGCCGGGACCGGATATCTGTCCGGAACCCCAAAGAAGGCGTCCGAAGACTGGCCCTCGGAATGGTTTTATATAGAAGACGTCCCGCTGCCGGATCCTGTCCGAATCGGCCTCCCTGAATTCGACAGTGCTCCCTTAAAGAGGCGCCTAAGCTGGCGTCCACGAAGCCCTCAGAGGGAAAGTGACAGGGACATCATTTACCCGATGGGACGAATAAGATTGTTAGCCCATTCCGGACTAACCATGATCGGGGTTATGGCCGAATGCATTATGCGGGGGGTGCAACCGCTTCAGTATAGAAGCCACCCCATGTGGGACTTCAACGGGGAGGACGACGCCACCCGTTACGGCCGTAAGGGGCCGAATTCAGCTGCCGCTCTACTAAAGATCTTGTCCACTTTGTATAAGGGAGAAGAGGAGGAATTTCTCCGCGTCAACCCATAGGGTGGATTCTCTATGCACAATCCCCCAAGCTGGGTAAGCGGTGGTATTTACTTGCCCATCCGTTTTGTATTCCCATTGTTAAATATTTAGTCTGACGACTTCAACGCAGGAACTGCGCCGGGCTGTTAAGGAAATAAGCAGCCCTCCTCCACAACCCAAGGACCCAGGATGGTCCCTCGACCCGGTCTCTCAAGAAGATCCGGACATATCTGTGGAGCTGATTGATGGAGTGTTCCATCAATTGAGCAAGGACAACGCCTTGGTGGCCATTACGACCGATTACCCAGGGCTAATCCCGGCCTCCCAAGTAACTGAGATCGAAGTCCCAGTACCCCGAATAGGTGTCCGCCCTCTCGTGTTTTCAGTTTCCTGATTACAACCGAACTTTGCAGGGGAGGTTTTTAAGGCGGAAGGCCGAACCTACGGCGACAAGCCAATGAGGGGCCGCAGGGCCCCGTGGGCAGAAAAGAAGTGCAGTCCGGACCGAGGCGTCAGCGCGAAGGTATGGCGCGCCCCCTTATCCCAGGTGTTATACCTTCGAGGCACATTGACACTCATGCTCTCTTCAGGACAAAGAGACCTCGCCGGACTATATCCGGAGAGGCTGCCAATCGCGCCTCCACCAGCCAGGCTCCAAAGCCTGGTCCGGAGGCGGAGGCGAACGCAAGGCGCGCGCCAGACGCTCCTCCGACGGAGGATGTGGACGGGTTGTCTGCCACCAACTCTGAGGTGGAGAGTGCCATGAACCACAGGCGTCACCGGACAATTCTTCGCGATGCTTGTTTCTCCCAAGGGGCATTAGATGCCTTCAACTCGGGAGATGCGTACCTCCGTGCCGCTCAAAATGGTCTAGCCAGAGCCATGGAGCAATATGTAAAAGACATACGGGTAAGAAAATTTTGGTAATTATATATATACCAGTAGCCCCTGAGACTTGAAACAGTTAGAATAACTGATTTAAGGATCATTTGTTATGCAGGTTCTTACAGAAAAGAATTCCCTACTGTCCAAGGAGCTGGAAGAGTGCAAAGCCCAACTTGAGGCTGCACTAGCCGCGGTAGGGGAGCCCAAGGAGACCCCCTCTGGTAATTTACACTTCGAAAGATAAGTATTTTGTGAAGCACGACATGGGTGAGAATCTGACAAATGAAATTGCAGATGGCGCCGGATTGAATTCGGAAAGGCAACACCTCCTACGCCAGCTAAAGGCTGGTGAGAAGGTGCTGACAAAGGTGAGGCAGGAGAAGAACGATCTCCAAGATGCCAACACCAAGCTGGGCGTCGAGTTGAAAGATGTTCATGCCCAGCTGTCAGACTCCGTGAAGGAGAATCAGGGGCTTCGGTGCGGCATATTTAGTAAGTGCTTGAACGAACCTTTGAAAGAAAGTTTGGCGGGGAAGTCGACTAACAGAGCAATGTCTGTAGGTGTGCTAACAGGTCGTCCTGCAGAGGAGATGCCCGGTTCTACGGGTGACCTTCTTCCCGAGCTCTCGCAACTGCTCGATCGAGTTCGGCAGGCGATGCAAGGCGTTGCCCAGGCCCTGTGGCCATCCGTCTCCTTGCCCGAAGGTCTTGGAGAGCTTCCGGAGAAGCTAAAGGGAGCACGGTGGCGCTTCCGATTGTGGAAGATATCGGCCTGCCGTCAAGGCACTAGGGAGGCCTGGGCCATGGTGAAGATGCGGTATGCAAAGGCTGACCCCAACCACATGGCCGAGGTCGGTCCTGTAGGGCCCGATGGGAAGGAGATCCCTGTAAGCTTAGTATACAGCCAAGTAGAGTTGGCCGCAAAGTATTCCCAGCAGGACTATAAATTAGACAGCCTGTTAGATGGTATTGAAGAGGAATACAATCAGTCAAAATGACTATGTAATTTAATTGACATTTATGATGCCTTCTAGCCGGATTGTAGATCATTTGTCATGGCCGACCTTTTCTCTTCAGCCTCGGGACCTGACGGTCCGGAGTGTGTCCGAATTCCCATGCGGTTATATAGGAACCTGGGAATGCATGGAGACCAGGCGTAGGGGTCATTAGTGCGTGAACAGACAAGTGCCCGACTAGTTATGTTATATTACATGGTTATAAGAAACATCTTCCAGGGAGAATAGTTCCGTTAGGGGTTCCTTTCCCTGGGGGCATGCCCTAAGGTGCATGTCCATGCTGCGAAAAGAAACGCAGGAAAAACATCTGGGGGCATATACATAAACATAAAAAAGATCATCTTTAGTTCACCGACCGAATATTCCCTTAAGAACGCTAGCTTTCGGCTTCACCCAGTCTGAGGTACACGTCCGGCTGACCCGGCAGTAACAATCGCAGAGGTGCTCCCTTTACCACCTAGCCGAACGATCGGGAACGTAGGGGTAAGCACAGGAGCCAGGCAACCCAGCTTGGCCAAAACTTAAGTCATATCGATGCATATAATGGTGAATAAAAGGTACATGCGGAAGTGTGACACATGTGTTGGGCATGAAACTCGTATGAATAAGCTTCTGTTTAAAGAAGCCCCCAGGTTTAATGAGCGCGGATAGCGCGTCACTTTATGAGCCTTTAAAGGCTATAAGAGAGAGAAAGAGAGAGAGAGAGAGAAGAGAAATGTAAGACAGAAAATATATAAAAAATGGATAGAGGAAGGAGACGAACACAGAGTCCGGTGCTAGGCATAGAATCTTCGGAGACGGGTTGCGTTCCATGGGTTCAGCTCGAGTCAGTTATCCGATGCATCCCGCAGGCGGTACGCTCCACCAGTCAGGACTTGGTCAATTATGAAGGGACCTTCCCACTTGGGCTTGAGTTTGTCCTTTTTCTTGTCCGGTAGTCGTAGAACTAATTCGCCAACGTTGTAATTTTTGGCCCGTACTTCTCTGCTTTGGTATCTTCGAGCCTGCTATTGATAGAATGTGGAATGGGCTTTTGCCACGTCACGCTCCTCCTCCAATGCGTCCAAGCTATCCTGCCGATCGAGCTCGGCTTCTCTTTCTTCGTACATGCGCACTCGAGGTGAGTCATGAATTATGCCGCAAGGCAAAACTGCCTCTGCACCGTACACCATAAAGAATGGTGTGTATCCGGTGGTGCGATTCGGCGTGGTCCGCAACCCCCAGAGTACGGAGTCGAGCTCCTCTACCCAGTGCGTGTTAGATTCCTTGAGGGACCGCACTAATCTGGGTTTGATGCCACTCATGATAAGACCATTTGCACGTTCGACCTGGCTGTTAGTTTGTGGGTGATAGACGGAAGCATAATCGAGCTTGATGCCCATGTTTTTGCAACAGAGTTTTACCTCGTCGGCCATGAAGTTCGTGCCGTTATCAGTGATGATGCTGTGGGGGACGCTGTAACGTTGTACAACCCCGGATATAAAGTCTATCACCGGTCCGGATTTGGCCGTCTTAACAGGCTTGGCTTCTATCCATTTGGTGAACTTATCCACCATGACCAGTAAGTATTTTTGCTTGTGGGTTCTGCCTTTAAGGGGTCCAACCATGTCAAGCCCCCAGACCGCGAAGGGCCAAGTAATGGGGATAGTTTGGAGGGCGGTGGGTGGCATATGGCTTTGGTTTGCAAAGAGCTGGCAACCGGTGCATTGTTGGACTAAGTCCTGAGCGTCTGCCCGGGCCGTCGGCCAATAAAAGCCTGTACGGAAGGCCTTGCTTACAAGGGACCGGGCTGCAGCGTGATGACCGCGAGTCCGGCATGAATTTCATCCAGGAGGTTCCGCCCCTCCTCTTCGGAGATGCACCTTTGAAGGACCCCAGTAGTGCTTTTCTTATAAAGCTCTCCCTCGTCGACTCTGTAGGCTTTAGATCGCCGCATTATGCAGCGTGCCTCATTTTGGTCCTCGGGAAGTTCCTGCCTAGTAAGGTAGGCGAGGAAAATGGTTCTGTCCATCAGGGCGATGACGACCATTATATGCGGGCATGAAGGTGTATTCATTGGCAGAGCCCTCCGGATTGTATCCGGATGTTCGGTGTCGGGCAGTGCGGTTGGGTCCGAGCTGTTATTGTTCGGCTCCCTTCCCATACTACGGATGGCTTGAACAACCTTTCCAAGAAGATGTTGGGGGGGACTACATCGCGTTTTGCGCCGATGCGTGCCAGGACATCTGCTGCCTGATTATTTTCCCGGGCTATATGGTGAAATTCAAGCCCCTCGAACCGAGCTGACATTTTTAGGACGGCGTTGCGATAAGCTGCCATTTTTGGATCCTTGGCATCGAAGTCTCCATTTATTTGGGATATTGCGAGGTTCGAGTCCCCGCGCACCTCTAGGCGTTGAATGCCCATGGATACTGCCATCCGGAGACCATGTAAAAGGGCCTCATATTCGGCTGCATTGTTGGAGTCCGTGTACATAATCTGTAGTACGTATTGAACTGTGTCTCCTATGGGGGACGTCAAAACGACGCCGGCCCCCAGTCCGGCGAACATCTTGGAGCCGTTGAAATGCATGATCCAATTTGAATATGTGCCATACTATTTAGGGAGTTCAGCCTCCGTCCATTCTGCGATGAAGTCGGCCAAGACTTGCGACTTGATGGCTCCCGTGGCTTATAAGTTATCTTGAACGGGAGGAGCTCATGGCCCATTTGCAATCCAGCCCGTTGCGTCAACGGTTGTTATATAATATCGGTTAAGTGTACTTCCGAGGCTTACACTTGTTATTGAAACACTCTTGAAAGTAGTGTCGTAGCTTCCCGGATGCCATGAATACCGCGTATGCAATCTTTTGATAATGTGGGTACCGTGATTTGCAGGGAGTGAGGACAGTGGACACATAATAGACCGGCTTTTTAAGGGGGAATTTGTGTCCGTCCGCTTCTCGTTCGACGACGAGCACTGTGCTTACAACCTGATGTGTTGCTGCAATGTATAATAGCATTGGTTCGCCAATGTTTGGCGCGGCCAGGACTGGGTTTGTTGCCAGTATGGCTTTTATTTCGTCGAGTCCGGCCGTGGCTGCATCCGTCCATTTGAAGTGTTCGGTGCGTCGAAGGAGGCGGTAAAGGGGTAGGGCCTTTTCTCCCAAGCGGGAGATAAAGTGGCTTAGAGCCGCCACGCATCCGGTTAACTTTTGTATTTGTTTGAGGTCCTTTGGGATATCCAGTTGCGACAGAGCTCGGATCTTGGCTGGATTTGGTTCAATTCCTCTACCGGATACAATGAAGCCCAAGAGCTTTCCGGCTGGAACGCCGAAAACGCATTTTTCTGGGTTGAGCTTGATGTCGTATGTTCGGAGGTTATCAAATGTGAGCCTCAAGTCGTCTACTAGAGATTCAACATGTCTTGTTTTGACGACCACATCATCTACATATACCTCCACTGTTTTGCCGATCTGGCTTGCTAGACATGTCTGAATCATGCGCTGATATGTTGCGCCGGCGTTTTTGAGCCCGAAGGGCATCATGTTGAAGCAGAATGGGCCGTATGGTGTGATAAATGCCGTTGCGGCTTGGTCTGGTTCAGCCATCTTGATTTGATGGTAGCCAGAATATGCGTCGAGGAAACACAATGAATCGTGTCCTACGGTAGCGTCGATAATTTGATCGATGCAGGGGAGGGGGAAGGGATCCTTTGGGTAAGCCTTGTTAAGGTCTTTAAAATCAACACACAAGCGCCAGGATTTGTCCTTCTTTGGTACCATCACCAGGTTTGCCAGCCAGTCCGGATGTTTTATATCTCTGATGAATCCGGCCTCCAATAGCTTTGCTAGCTCCTCTCCCATGGCTTGTCTCTTAGGTTCAGAAAAATGCCGAAGAGCCTATTTGACAGGTTTGAATCCTGTTTGGATATTTAAGCTGTGCTCGGCCAGCCTGCGTGGGATTCCTGGCATGTCTGAAGGGTGCCAGGCGAAAATGTCCCAGCTCTCTCGTAGGAACTCTCGCAGTGCGGCATCTACATCAGGGATTAACTATGCCCTAATGGAAGCTGTTTTATTGGGGTCCGTTGGATGGACTTGGAATTTGACTATTTCGTCCGCCGGTTTAAAGGAGGTGGACTTGGATCTTTTGTCGAGTACCACATCGTCCCTATTCACCGTAGAGTGCAGCGCAGTCAGTTCCTCAGCCGCTAGGGCTTCGGATAGTGCCTCGAGGGCCAGTGCGGCTGTCTTGTTTTCGGCGCGGAGTGCTATGTCTGGATCACTAGCGAGAGTGATGATCCCGTTAGGCCCGGGCATCTTGAGCTTCATGTACCCATAATGGGGTATTGCTTGGAAGATTGTAAACGCTTCCCGCCCTAGCAGAGCATGATAACCGCTGCTAAACGGAGCCACATGGAATGTGACCTCTTCGGACCTGTAATTATCCGGCGTGCCGAACACCACATCTAGTGTGATTCTTCCTGTACAGCACGCTTCCTGACTGGGGATTATTCCTCTAAAGGTTGTGTTGCTTCGCTCAATGCGGTTCCAGTCTATTTCCATTTTTTGAAGGGTTTCCTCATAAATGAGGTTCTATCCGCTGCCGTCATCCATGAGTACCTTGGTAAGACGAAAGTCGTCCACTATTGGACTGAGGACCAATGCGGCTGGTGCTCGGGCTGTTCGGAATTTAGGTTCATCACTGGCGTTAAAGGTAATAGCCGTGTCACTCCATGGGTTTATTGTTGCTACTTGGTAGACTTCGGCAAGGCTACGGAGTGTCCTTTTTCGCATATTATTTGATGCGAAAGTCTCGATGACTGTTAATACCGATATTGTGTCTCTGGGGTGGCTTTCTGTGGCCTCCAGGAATTAGGAGATTTTCGCCAATTTTGGCCACCTGCCGGAGTATCCAACATGCTCTGAGGCTGTGAGTTGGTGTGGCCGTCCTCTGTACTATGAATTTTACAGGGTCCATTGAGCCATCCTTCTAGTACGGTTCCATGCCCTGTAGAGGGTTTTTGCTTTTTAGTGCTTGATCCGGGTGTCTGGTGATGATGCACCCTTTTATTTTGGACTAGGTTTGTATTCTAGGGCCGGATTGTCCCATTTGATTTCGGTTTTATTGGGGGCCAGATTTCGGTTTTATTGGGTCCTGTAGAGGGTTTGTATTCCATCGCACAGTACTTTCGAATGGACGCCAAGTCAGTGAAGTGTGTAATATCACGGCGACTTATGGCATTGAGTATTCCCTTGTCCGTGCAATTATTGCAGAAGATTGAGATTGCGTCTTCCTCGCGGCAGTCCCTTAGCCTGTTCTTAACCAGGAGGAATCTGGCCCAGTAATGATGTATTGTTTCATCGGGCTCTTGCCTGATTTTGGATAGATCGCTTATGTTGGGGTGGGTGGGTGGAATTAAATCCGAAGCCTCACCCCATCTGAGGCTTAGAGGCCGAGGAATTTCCGAACTCGAAAATTTGGATTCCTGGATGTTGTCCAATGAATCCAGCCCGTCGCCTGACTCTAAGTTCAGGTCTTGAGTGATATCCTCCCCTCCGCGGGTATCCGGCTTGGAGGGATCGGGAATCCGGACGTAGCGAGTCCTTAAGATAGATGAAGGGTCACCGCACTGTCCCTCTACCATGGTCACGTGATGGGTGACTTGGGGAGAGTTAATCTCTCTCAGATCGGGTTTAGGCCGAATCTGGTCGTAATCCGTAGCGACTCCCAGGGCGGCGAAGCGATCCAAGAGCTCGTTTATGGAGGAGACCTCCATTGGATCTAACTGCTCGGCGAGTTCCGAGCTGACATGAAGATTGTTTTCGATGGCTCGAGAGGTCATCGTCGGCGCAGAAGCCGAACAGGCGGTCATAAGAAAACCACCTAGCCGAAGGGTTTGGCCGATAGCCAAGGCTCCCTTAGCAACGGTGCCGTCTTTAAAGACGGGGCGAGGCATCCTTCCTGATGGCGACGACACAGAGGAACTCTCAATGAAAGCACCAATGTCGGTGTCAAAACCGGCGGATCTCGGGTAGGGGGTCCCGAACTGTGCGTCTAGGCCGGATGGTAACAGGAGGCAAGGGACACGAAGTTTTACCCAGGTTCGGGCCCTCTCGATGGAGGTAAAACCCTACGTCCTGCTTGATTAATATTGATGATATGGGTAGTACAAGAGTAGATCTACCATGAGATCGGAGAGGCTAAACCCTAGAAGCTAGCCTATGGTATGATTGTTGTTGAATAAACTCGTTCATTTTTATCCTGTGCGCTGAAAACTTGTTCATATGCGCTAAGCAATGCTTATTGAATTTAAAATATTATTTTCTCTGCGGCCGTTTATCAAAATTGAGAGATGGCCAGTCGTCGGCTTCTGCCCCCATGCCACTAGTGCTGGGGTTTGTGATAAACCTGTGCGATCTTTTTCCCATGTTTGGGTCCTTCGAGGGAGGCGCTCAGCACGACGAACCAGGCAATCGGACTATAATGCTTGAACACTCTCACTTAGCCATAGAACTTTATAATTTTAAATTTCGGCGAAGCCCCTAGTTCGGAAGACCGAGTTCGGGGCGCTATCCACGCCTTGGCTGGGGTTATCCAGCTCCTCGCTCAAAGCGGCATAAGTCTTTAGGGACTCGAAAAACCTCTCGAACAGCGACCGGTCTCTCGCCTCATCATGACAGTCTGTTTTAGCTTTCTCCACTGAGGTGCTTAACCCAGCTCAACCGGGGCACAATCGCAGTGGTTCTCCTAGTGCTACCTTAGCCAATATAGCGGAACGTAAGGCACCAAAACATAGGAGCCGGGCAAACCCAACTATTGACCCAAATCATGATTCGGAGCCGATGCATATAGTGCTATAAGTTCGGGATGTCGCACTTGTGAAAGTGTACAGACTTCTCACACCATGTTAAAGGGTATGAAGCCCCTGGCGTACTTGCCGTACCACAGTGTACGGGTGCAACATGTCATAAATGAACATATATAAAAGAGAGTAATGCAAAAAATAGACAAAAAGCTATGCATTGTTTATAGAGAGGCTATTTATCAAAGCCGAACGATACAAATAGTGCTGTAAGCAAAACGTATTGGACTATTCAGTATGTCCTGACCAGGGGCAGGCTACGGAATTGTATTTAAAACAGGTATACCTCTCGTAACAGAGACCACCTGGGAGTTCCATAATGCGGCATGGCTTGTCTGCCTCCCTGGATCTTGCATCGTTTGTGCGGCAGTCGAATTGCCGAACAGGTCGTCCGAAGTATGGAGTCCTGAAAGTAAGAAAAAGAAGAATCCAGCAGCCCTTAGTACGTTTTAAGCCGTATTTTGGGCGTGCCGTTATTGTGCCCCTTCCCCTGTGCCCATGGTATTTCCAGGGCGTAGTTATGTACGCGAGGTACTGGTTTTCGCTATGTTGCGAAAGCTGGGGTTGGGGCCGCATTGCTACGCTTGCTCAGAGCGTGCCAGGCGGTCCTGCCGTGGATTACTCCGGGCGCGCTTGGCAGTGTCTGGCTTTTTAATGGACGGACTGGAGAATTGCCTGAGAAGGCTACTTTGTACCTCTGCTGCGAGAGCCGCCATATGCTCCTCCGTACGGAGGGAGCGTTCGGTGTTTCCGTTGACCGTAATTACTCCTCGAGGGCCTGGCATCTTGAGCTTGAGATATGCGTAGTGCGGCACCGCATTGAACTTTGCGAATGCGGTTCGTCCGAGCAGGGCGTGATAGCCACTGTGAAACGGGACTATATCGAAGATTAACTCTTCGCTTCGGAAATTGTCCGGGGATCCGAAGACCACGTCAAGTGTTACTGAGCCTGTACAGTTGGCTTCTACACCTGGTATAACGCCTTTAAAGGTCGTTCTTGTGGGTTTAATCCTTGAGGGATCTATGCCCATTTTCTGCACTGTATCCTGATAAAGCAGGTTCAGGCTACTGCCGCCGTCCATGAGGACTCTTGTGAGATGAAATCCGTCGATGATTGGGTCGAGAACCAATGCGGCGAAGCCGCCATGACGGATGCTAGTGGGATGGTCCCTTCGATCAAAAGTGATCGGGCAGGAGGACCATGGGTTGATCTTTGGGGCAACTGGCGCCATCGCGTATACGTCCCGTAGCGCACGCTTCCGCTCCCTCTTGGGAATGTGGGTTGCGTATATCATGTTCACCGTCCGCACTTGTGGGGGAAAGCCCTTCTGTCCATTGTTGTTCGGCGGCTTGGGCTCCTCGTCGTCGCTGTGCAGCCCCTTGTCTCTGTTTTCGGCCCTTAACTTCCCTGCCTGCTTGAACACCCAACAATCCCTGTTAGTGTGATTGGCTGGCCTTCATCGGGGTGCCATGTATCCTGGCCACAACGATCGAGTATTCGGTCCAAACTGGACGGGCCCTGAGTATTCTTTTTGAATGGCTTTTTCCGCTGACCGGATTTATAGCCTTTGAATCCGGCATTGACTGCCGTGTCTTCATTGCTGTCGCTGTTAACGCGGCGTTTTTGCTTATTCCGACGTGTCCTGCCACTTTTGTCCTTGGTATCCGAATTACCAGGGTTCTTTGATAAGTTGTTACTGCGAGCTAGCCAGCTGTCTTCTCCCGCGCAAAAGCGGGTCATGAGTGTCGTGAGGGCTGCCATGGATTTCGGCTTTTCCTGTCCCAGGTGCCGGGCAAGCCACTCGTCGCGGATGTTATGCTTGAAGGCTGCTAGGGCCTCTGCGTCCGGACAGTCGACTATCTGGTTTTTCTTTGTTAGGAACCGTGTCCAGAATTGTCTGGCCGATTCTTCTGGCTGCTGAATTATGTGGCTTAAGTCGTCGGCATCCGGCGGTCGCACGTAAGTGCCCTGGAAGTTGTCGAGGAATGCGGCTTCCAGGTCCTCCCAAGAACCGATTGAGTCTGCTGGCAAGCTGTTAAGCCAATGCCGGGCCGGTCCTTTAAGTTTGAGCGGGAGGTATTTGATGGCGTGTAGATCATCGCCGCGTGCCATGTGGATGTGAAGGAGATAATCCTCGATCCATACCGCCGGATCTGTTGTGCCATCGTATGATTCGATGTTTACGGGTTTGAAACCCTCTGGGATTTTATGATCCATTACTTCATTCGTGAAGCATAGCGGGTGTGCGGCGCCTCTGTACTGGGCTATATCATGACGCAGCTCGGAAGAGCTATGTCTGTTGTGTTCGGCCCGGCGGATTTGTTGTATCCGGCGTGAAGATCATTGTCACATGCCGTAGGGCGCCTGCGCGATCCGTAGATCGATCTTGTTTGTCTTGCCTTATCCTCCAGTATGTCTCGCAGGTCGGGCGCATTTTCCCGTGCCTTAGTTGAGCGGCGTCGGGGCATGGCTTGGGTGGAGGGCCGAGAGGCCTCTCTGTCGCGGCCGCGAGGTGGCCGGTCTGCCATGTCATGTGCTGGTGATGTAGGTGCTTCCTCCTCTGATCGGGGTAGCGGCCTGCGCTTCGGGTAACTCTTGGAGGGGCGTTCGAGTTCATACTCTTCGGCCCGAAGGACTTCAGTCCATCTGTCAGCTAGCAAATCTTGGGCAGCTTTAAGCTGTTGCTGCTTTTTCTTGAGGCTGCTTGCCGTGGCTAAAAGCCTGCGTTTAAAACGCTCTTGTTCGGCGGGGTCTGATGGTATGACGAATTCGTCGTCATCGAGGCTTGCCTCGTCTTCGGAGGGAGGCGTATAGTTATCATCCTCGACCTCTCGGTCTGCCGCTCTCTCATGAGGGCTGGCTTCTCCATCTTCCTGTGCCGAATCTTGCTGAGGTGGGTGTTCTTCGGCGCTATCCGGGGTAGTATTATCTCCCGTGCCGGAATCACCGTTTTTGCTTTGGCGGGATTTAGAGCGGCGCCGCTGACGCCGGCGCTTTGGCTGTTTCTTGGGGGCGTCATCCCCCACTGTTCCATCGCCATCTCCATCTTTTGGAGTATCCACCATATATATGTCATATGACGAGGTGGCCTTCCAGCGCCCTACAGGTGCTGGTTCCTGTTCGTCTCCTACATCGTCGTCCATGCCGTCGATGTCTTCGGAGCTGAAGTCAAGCATGTCGGTTAGATCGTCGACAGTGGCTACAAAGTGGGTGGTGGGTGGGCTTTGAATTTCCTCATCGTCCGTATCCCACCCTCGCTGACCGTAGTCCGGCCAGGGCTCTCCTGATAAAGAGAGAGACTTAAGAGAATTTAGGATGTCGCCAAAAGGCGAATGCTGAAAGATGTCTGCGGCGGTGAACTCCATTATCGGCGCCCAATCGGATTCGATTGGCAGGGGCGCGGGGGGTTCGGAGTCCGGGGAGGAGTCCGGATCCTCAGAGTCACGGGTGCAGAGTGCGGGGCTAGCGTTCGGCTCGATCGCCTCTGAGATCGCAGCCCCTGAGGCAGCGTCCAACCGCTGATCCTCGAATTGGCAGTAGGCTCCGAGTCAATGGTCGAACCGATGCGTGTGCGGCCTCCAAGGCGCTGTTCGGCGGCAGAGCTATATCATGCCCATCGAGACAGTGCGGCGCGCTTGGCTGTGGCTCGAATCCGTCGAAGATCAAGTCCCGCGGGATGTCAGCCGTGTAGTTTAGGCTTCCAAACCTGACCTGATGGCCAGGGGCGTAGCTTTCGATCTGCTCAAGGTGGCCAAGCGAATTGGCCCGCAGTGCGAAGCCGCGAAGACGAAGATCTGTCCGGGGAGAAAAGTCTCACCCTGGACCGCATTCGTTGTTGAAGATCGAAGGAGCCATCGGGCCTAAAGGCGACGACACAGAGGAACTCTCAATGAAAGCACCAATGTCGGTGTCAAAACCGGCGATCTCGGGTAGGGGGTCCCGAACTGTGCGTCTAGGCCGGATGGTAACAGGAGACAGGGGACACTTTGTTTTACCCAGGTTCGGGCCCTCTCGATGGAGGTAATACCCTACTCCTGCTTGATTAATATTGATGATATGGGTAGTACAAGAGTAGATCTACCACGAGATCAAGGAGGCTAAACCCTAGAAGCTAGCCTATGGTATGATTGTTGTGTATGGAGTTGATTGCCTACGGACTACAACCCTCCGGTTTATATAGACACCGGATAGGGTTAGGGTTACATAAAGTCGGTTACAATGGTAGGAGATCTTGAATATCCGCATCGCCAAGCTTGCCTTCCACGCCAAGGAAAGTCCCATCCGGACACGGGACGAAGTCTTCAATCTTGTATCTTCATAGTCCAGGAGTCCGGCTGAAGGTATAGTCCGGCTACCCGAACCCCTAATGGAGACGCAGCCGTCATCATGGAGGGCTTCTACATCATCATAGCCTCTCCGATGAAGTGTGAGTAGTTTACCTCAGACCTTCGTCCATAGTTAGTAGCCTAGATGGCTTCTTCTCTCTTTTTGGAATCTCAATACAAAGTTCTCCCCCTCTCTTGTGGAGATCTATTCGATGTAATCTTCTTTTTGCGGTGTGTTTGTTGAGACTGATGAATTGTGGGTTTATGATCAAGTCTATCTATGAATAATATTTGAATCTTCTCTGAATTCTTTTATGTATGATTGGTTATCTTTGCAAGTCTCTTCGAATTATCCGTTTGGTTTGGCCAACTAGATTGGTAGTTCTTGCCATGGGAGAAGTGCTTAGCTTTGGGTTCGATCTTGCGGTGTCCTTTCCCAGTGACAGAAGGGGCAGCAAGGCACGTATTGCTATCATTGCCATCGAGGATAACAAGATGGGGTTTATTTCATATTGCATGAATTTATCTCTCTACATCATGTCATCTTGCTTAAGGCGTTACTCTGTTTTTAACTTAATACTCTAGATGCATGCTGGATAGCGGTCGATGAGTGGAGTAATAGTAGTAGATGCAGAATTGTTTCGATCTACTTGTCACGGACGTGATGCCTATATACATGATCATGCCTAGATATTCTCATAACTATGCTCAATTCTGTCAATTGCTCAACAGTAATTTGTTCACCCACCGTAGAATACTTATGCTCTTGAGAGAAGCCACTAGTGAAACCTATGGCCCCCGGGTCTATTCTCATCATATCAATCTCCATCACTTTAATCTTGCTTTGCTTTTTTACTTTGCCTTTTACTTTTTACTTTGCATCTTTATACCAAAAATACCAAAAATATTATATCTATCAGATCTCACTCTCGTAAGTGACCGTGAAGGGATTGACAACCCCTAATCGCGTTGGTTGCGAGTAGCTATCGTTTTGTGCAGGTACGAGGGACTTGAGCGTGGCCTCCTACTGGATTGATACCTTGGTTCTCAAAAACTGAGGGAAATACTTACGCTACTCTGCTGCATCATCCCTTCCTCTTCGGGGAAAACCAACACAAGCTCAAGACGTAGCAAGAAGGATTTCTGGCGCCGTTGCCGGGGAGTCTACGCAAAAAGTCAACATACCAAGTACCCATCACAATCCCTATCTCTCGCATTACATTATTTGCCATTTGCCTCTCGTTTTCCTCTCCCCCAATTCACCCTTGCCGTTTTATTCGCCCTCTCTCTCTCTATCCTCCCTCTCTATTTGCCTCTTTTTGCCCGCTTGCTTCTTGTTTGCTCGTATGGTTGGAATAGTTGTTTATTTATTACTAAACAGAGAACTTAAGATCTATGGATCCTCATCCGCTTGCCAATCTTTTTAAGGGATCCAATTATGATGAACCAATTCCTAGTGATTTGGATGCACTAGATTATCTTTATAAGCTTTTGCCTGAAATCCGTAAATCTGAAAATCGTGATGAAGTGCTTTATGAAGTGACTCATGATAGATCTTTGAATAAAAAGCATGATTGCAATGATTTTATTATAAATTCTCTTGATGTCAATTGTGCTAATAAGATGCAAAACCCTAAGCTTGGGGATGCTAGTTTTGCTATGTCTACTACTTGTTGCAATGATTATGATTGGGGTGATTCTTCTTATGATCTTGAAAATTTATTTAACCCATGATGAATATGAGATTGATAATAGTGTTTGCAAATAATATTGAAAGTGGGTTTGGAAGAGTGTCAACTTTAGATCCCACATATTTGGAGAATGTTCAATCTTATGAAGTTTTTGATAAAAGTCCGTTTGGAAAGGTCATGACTTTAGTTAATGTTAATCCCACTATTTCAGAAAAGTGCCAACTTTGCATGCATGTGGACCATGTTGAGAATATTTTATGTGATAGCTATATTGTTGAATTTGCTTATGATCCTACATGTAATTACTATGAGAGAGGAAAATATGGTTGTAGAAATTTTCATGTTACTAAATTACCTCTCGTTATGTTGAGATTGCTATTGTTTCTTTCCGCTTCCTTGTATATGCTAGTTTTTGCTTGCCTTGATAATTTGTTTGCCTATAAGATGCCTATGCATAGGAAGTATGTTAGACTTAGATGTGATTGTATCATGTTTTATGATGCTCTCTTTGTGCTTCAATTCTTATCTTTCTTGTGAGCATCGTTAAAATCGTATGCCTAGCTATAAGGCTTTAAAGAAAAGCGCTTGTTGGGAGACAACCCAATGTTTATCCTTGCTGTTATTTAATAAATTATTTAGCCTCTGTTTTGGTTGTGTTTTTTGTGTTTAATTAGTGTTTGTGCCAAGTAGAACCGTTGGGAAGACTTGGGGAAAGTCTTGTTGAACTTGCTGTAAAAAACAGAAACTTTAGCGCTCACGAGAACTGCTGTCATTTTTATTTGGAGAGTGCTATTTAGTTAATTCTTTTTGCAGATGATTAATAGATAAATTCCTCACGTCCAGAATTTATTTTAGAATTTTTGGGGTTCCAGATCTTGCGCTAGCTACAGATTACTACAGACTGTTCTGTTTTTGACAGATTCTGTTTTTCGTGTGTTGTTTGCTTATTTTGATGAATCTATGGCTAGTAAAATAGTTTATAATCCATAGAGAAGTTGGAATACAGTAGGTTTAACACCAATATAAATAAAGAATGAGTTCATTACAGTACCTTGAAGTGGTCTTTTGTTTTCTTTCGCTAACGGAGCTCACGAGTTTTCTATTTTGAGTTTTGTGTTGTGAAGTTTTCAAGTTTTGGGTGAATTCTTTTGATGGATCATGGAACAAGGAGTGGCAAGAGCCTAAGCTTGGGGATGCCCATGGCACCCCCAAGATAATCCAAGGACACCAAAAAGTCAAAGCTTGGGGATGCCCCGGAAGGCATCCCCTCTTTCGTCCACTTCCATCGGTAATTTACTTGGAGCTATATTTTTATTCACCAACATGATATGTGTTTTGCTTGGAGCGTCTTGTATTATTTGTGTCTTTTTGTCTTAGTATGCCACAATCATCCTTGCTGTACACACCTTTTGAGAGAGCCATACATGAATTAAATTTGATAGAATACTCTATGTGCTTCACTTATATCTTTTGAGCTAAGTAGTTTTGCTCTATGTGCTTCACTTATATCTTTTGAGCTAAGTAGTTTTGCTCTATGTGCTTCACTTATATCTTTTGAGCTAAGTAGTTTTGCTCTATGTGCTTCACTTATATCTTTTGAGCGTTATAATTTTGCTCTATGTGCTTCACTTAGATCTTTTAGAGCACGGTGGTGGATTTGTTTTAAAGAAACTATTGATCTCTCATGCTTCACTTAAATTATTTTGAGAGTCTTAATAGCATGGTAATTTGCTTAATAATATGCTTGGTATTCAAGATTTGTGACACTTTCTTCTGACTGTGTTGAATACTAAGAGAAGATTGAAGCATGATAATTGTTTTGAGATATGGAGGTGATAATATTAAAGTCATGCTAGTTGAGTAGTTCTGAATTTAAAGAATACTTGTGTTAAAGTTTGTGATTCCCGTAGCATGCACGTATGGTGAACCGTTATGTGATGAAGTCGGAGCATGATTTATTTATTGATTGTCTTCCTTATGAGTGGCGGTCGGGGACGAGCGATGGTCTTTTCCTACCAATCTATCCCCCTAGGAGCATGCGCGTAATACTTTGCTTTGATAACTTCTAGATTTTTGACATAAGTATATGAGTTCTTTATGACTAATGTTGAGTCCATGGATCATACGCACTCTCACCCTTCCACCTTTGCTAGTGTAACACCCTCGATGCGACTATAGCTCCCACGTGTCGAGGCACGACTTAGAGACATAATCGCATTGAAGGCATATGTCGCAAGTTAGGCAATCTTCACAACATCCCATGTAAATATAATAAAGGGGAGATAACATAGTTGGCTTACACTCGCCACGTCAATCAAGTACATAAATAACATTACATCATCCAAACACTCATGGCCCGACTACGGCGCCAAAATAAAAGAGAACCCAACATGCGACACGGTCCCAATCACCCCCAACTGGGCACCACTACTGATCATCGGGAAAGGAAACATAGTAACGTTGAGAGTCTTCGTCGAACTCCCACTTGAGCTCATACGCGTCTCCTGGAGCGGAATCATCAGGCCCTGCATCTGGTGTAATAGTAATCTGTGAGCCACAGGGACTCAGCAATCTCGCACCCTCGCGATCAAGACTATTTAAGCTTATAGGTAGGGTAAGGAAAATATATGTGGAGCTGCGGCAAGCGACTAGCAAATATGGGCGCTAACTTATTCGCAAAAGAGAGCGAGAAGAGGAGGCAAAGCGCGAGCGAGAAACTAAAGAGCAACCTGTGCAAACATTACCCCAACACCGTGTCCACTTCCCGTACTCTGCCGAGAAGAGGCCGTCACGGTAACACACACAGTTGATTCATTTTAATTAAATGTTAAGGTTCAAGTTATCTACAACCGGACATTAACAAATTCCCATCTGCCCATAACCGCGGGCACGGCTTTCGAAAGTTCAATCCCTGCAGGGGAGTCCCAACTTAGCCCATGACAAGCTCTCACAGTCAACGAAGGAATAGAACTCCACCCGAGACGTTCCGATCAGACTCGGTATCTCGGTACAACTCAAGACACTTCGACAGGTTAAAACAAGACCAGCAACACCGCCCGAATGTGCCGACAAATCCCGATAGGAGCTGCACATATCTCGTTCTCAGGGCACACTCAGATGAGCCTCGAGTTGCCCCGAGGTGGCGCTGCAAGTGGCTCTGTTTTGGACCAACACTCAGAGGAGCACTGGCCCGGGGGGGGTAAAATAAGATGACCCTCGGGCTCCGGAAACCCAAGGGAAAAAGAGGCTAGGTGGCAAATGGTAAAACCAAGGTTGGGCATTGCTGGAAAAGCTTTAATCAAGGCGAACTATCAAGGGGTTCCCATTATAACCCAACCGCGTAAGGAACGCAAAATCCGGGAACATAACACCGATATGACGGAAACTAGGGCGGCAAGAGTGGAACAAAACACTAGGCGAGAGGCCGAGCCTTCCACCCTTTACCAAGTATATAGATGCATTAAGATAACATGGCAATATAATGATATCCCAACAAGTAAATAAATGTTCCAACAAGGAACGGCCTCCAATCTTCACCTGCAACTAGCAACGCTATAAGAGGGGCTGAGCAAAGCGGTAACATAGCCAATCAACGGTTTGCTAGGACAATGGTGGGTTAGAGGTTTGACATGGCAATTTGGGAGGCTTGCAAGCAAGTGGTAGGCATCGTAGCAATGGCATAGCAAAAGAGCGAGCAAACTAGCATAGCAAAGATAGTAGTGATTTCGAGGGTATGATCATCTTGCCTGCACAGTTGTCAGAGTTGACTGGATCCTCAAAGCAAACTCAACGGGCTCCTCGTTAGCGAACTCGTCTCCCGGCTCTACCCAAACAAGACAAACAAGCAACAAGGATACAATCAACCACGTGCAAACTCAACAACACGATGCAAAGATGATATGCTATGCGGGATGCGATGCGGGATGCAAAATGCAAGATATGACAGGAAATGCATGAACCTGGCCTCAACTTGGAATTCCAAGTGTGCCACTGGAAAGATGAGATGAAATCGCTTGAAAACGATATAAAGAACGCCGGAATCGGAGTTACGGTTTGGAAATGGCAAGCGATTCAAAATGACACCGGTCTGCGATTTACAGCAAGTAGGCATCTAAATGCAACGAGATGAACATGCTACAGCACCCAAACATGGCAAAAAATACATGGCAGGGAAGCATTCAAGATGCTTAACAAAAGTCTAGCACTGAGCTACGGCCAATTCATCCATTAGGAGGTTCAAACAAGCATGGCAAAAATGCAAATGACAAACAGATCTCAGACTTAGTGAAATTAACACTTGTCTGGAATTTCAGATCATATAGCCCTCTTCGGAGCAACAAAACAACATGCTACAGGACCTGAACATGACAAAGAAAGACATGGCATGGAGCTACTCAACAAGCTTAACAAAAGTCCCTTAGTGACCTTGAGCCAAAAGGGATCACAAAATATACTAACAAGCACACGAACATAGCAAAAACATAATCAGTTTTCAGACTTAGTGAAAACTGGGACATGCTGAAACATAACTCACGAAGGCATGTTTACGAGCTCGATGCACTCACCACGGTGCAAGTCATGGAAAGACAAGCATACATCCTTAAGAAGGCACAAAATTCAAGCTACATGGCAAGAACAATGGCATAGCATGCACGGATCAACTACAATAACATCGGCAAAATCGCAAACAAGTTGACGATCTGCCCAGATTCGCAACGAAGCAAAAGTAGAGCTCGATTGACTCAAGCTAGGGTGCTCCATAATTGCAAACAAAGACATGGATGGATAGAGCACTACAATATTAACAAAACTCCCTTACTGATCATCCTCAAAAGAGGCACGGATCACTAGGAAACAACATGAACATATGGCATCATGAGATAAACAATCCCAGGACTTAGTGAAATCATTAAGTCCCTGAAAACAGAATTAGCAAGTGCACCACTTTGCAAGCTTGCACAAGTCACCACACACATCCTAAAAATACATGGGTTGCACCTCTGGAAAGATGACAAAACCCTTAACAAAACACATGTAGAACTCACGGGCATACATGCACACAATAATCATGGCAAAAATGACAAAAGTGCTAAACGGAGTAACAGATCTGACAATTAACTCAAGTAGCCCTCTTCTAACAGCATTTCGGGCATCAAGATGAGCTCAAATGAAAATGATGCAATGGAATGAAATGATGTACTCTCTGAGATGAACATTTTGATATGCTATATGCATGAATCGGAGCTACGGATGCAAAGTTACGGAGCGCGAACAGGGGCATATGAACTAAAAATATCCGGGACTGGTGAAAAAAAACTACCCCTAGGGTTTACTGTAGCAACCCCGATCCAGATCGGATCTCGCGGCACTGTAGCTGGCCGGACCCGAGTTCGCCGGAGCCGGCGTGGAGGAGGGAGGAGGCGGCCGGCGAGGGCGCGGTCGCCGGTGGCCGAGGCGGCGGCGGCGGCCGGAGCTGGGGCGACGCCGGCGAGCTCCTGCGGCGGCTCGGGGCGGCGACCCCAACGACGAGGCGGCGGCGGACCGGGACGGCGGTGGCGGACGGCTGGGCGGCGACGGCGGCGGGCGGCGGCGGCGGCGGAGGCGGCGGCCGGGCCGAGGAGGGAGGCGACGCGGGGCGGCCGGCTCGCGGGCTCGCGGGGGCCTCGCCTGGGCCGGGCGGGCCGGCGGCGGTGGGAGGTGGCGGCCGCCACGTGTCGACGCGCGGGTGGCTGGAGGCGGCGGGCGGACGCTGTCCGGCCCCGTCCGGACACGTCCGGCGGCGGCGTGGGAAATGGATCTAGGGTTTCGGGGAGGGAGAGAGATCCGAATTTCGGGGGGGCCTTTATATAGGCATAGAGGGAGCTAGGAGAGTCCAAATGAGGTGCGGTTTTCGGCACGCGATCGTGGATCGAACGCTCTAGGACATGGAGCAGAGTTTGGTGGGGTTTGGGCCAAATTGGAGGGGTGTTGGGCTGCAACACACACGAGGCCTTTTCGGTCCCTCGGTTAACCGTTGGAGTATCAAACGAAGTCCAAATGGTACGAAACTTGACAGGCGGTCTACCGGTAGTAAACCAAGGCCGCTTGGCAAGTCTCGTCCAATCCGGAAATGTTTAATCCCCACACACGAAAGAAAGCTAAGAAATGAGCCACCGGAGGAGAACGAAGCGCCGGAATGCAAAACGGACAACGGGGAAAATGCTCGAATGCAAGAGACGAACATGTATGCAAATGCAATGCACATGATGACATGATATGAGATGCATGACAACGACAACAACACATGGAGAAAAAAACCCGAACCCGAGATAATAAATATAACTTAACGCCGGAAACTGCAAGAGTGGGAGTACAAATAGGGAAAGTTACATCCGGGTGTTACAAGCTAGCCTCTCTAATACCGCGCACCTTTCGCCGGTATCATACACCTACCATATACCTTCCTCAAAACAGCCACCATACCTACCTATTATGGCATTTCCATAGCCATTCCGAGATATATTGCCATGCAACTTTCCACCATCTAGTTCATCATGACACACTCCATCATTGTCATATTGCATATCCCGGTACACCGCCGGATGCATTCATATAGAGTCATATTTTGTTCTAAGTATTGAGTTGTAAGAAAAATAAAAGTGTGATGATCATCATTATTAGAGCATTGTCCCAGTGAGGAAAGAATGATGGAGACTATGATTCCCCCATAAGTCGGGATGAGACTCCAGACGAAAAATAAAATAAATAAATAAAAGAGGCCAAAGAAGCCCAAATAAAAAGAGGCCATAAAAAAGAGAAAAGGCCCAAACAAAAATATATAAATAAAAATGAGAGAAAAAGAGAGAAGGGACAATGTTACTATCCTTTTACCACACTTGTGCTTCAAAGTAGCACCATGATCTTCATAGTAGAGAGTCTCTCATGTTATCACTTTCATATACTAGTGGGAATTTTTCATTATAGAACTTGGCTTGTATATTCCAATGATGGGCTTCCTCAAATTGCCCTAGGTCTTCATGAGCAAGCAAGTTGGATGCACACCCACTTAGTTTCTTTTTGAGCTTTCATATACTTATAGCTCTAGTGCATCCGTTGCATGGCAATCCCTACTCACTCACATTGATATCTATTGATGGGCATCTCCATAGCCCGTTGATACGCCTAGTTGATGTGAGACTATCTTCTCCTTTTTGTCTTCTCCACAACCACCATTCTATTCCACCTATAGTGCTATATCCATGGCTCACGCTCATGTATTGCGTGAAGATTGAAAAAGTTTTGAAAAAGTTAGAGTATGAAACAATTGCTTGGCTTGTCATCGGGGTTGTGCATGATTTAAATACTTTGTGTGGTGAAGATAGAGCATAGCCAGACTATATGATTTTGTAGGGATAACTTTCTTTGGCCATGATATTTTGAGAAGACATAATTGCTTTGTTAGTATGCTTGAAGTATTATTATTTTTATGTCATATAAACTTTTGTCTTGAATCTTTCGAATCTGAATATTCATATCAATTAAGAAGATTTGCATTGAAATTATGCCAAGTAGCACTCCGCATCAAAAATTCTCTTTTTATCATTTACCTACTCGAGGACGAGCAGGAATTAAGCTTGGGGATGCCTGATACGTCTCCAACGTATCTATAATTTTTGATTGCTCCATGCTATATTATCTACTGTTTTGGACTATATTGGGCTTTATTTTCCACTTTTATATTATTTTTGGGACTAACCTATTAACCGGAGGCCCAGCCCAGAATTGCTGTTTTTTGCCTATTTCAGTGTTTCGAAGAAACGGAATATCAAACGGAGTCCAAACGGAATAAAATCTTCGGGAACGTGATTTTCTCACCGAACGTGATCCAGGAGACTTGGACCCTGCTCCAAGGAACAAAAGAGGCGGTCACGAGGGTGGGGGCGCGACCCCTGCCTCATGGGCCCCTCGTTGCTCCTTCGGCGTACTTCTTCCTCCTATATATACACACATACCCCCAAGATCAGAACAGGGAGCCAAAAACCTAATTCCACCGCCGCAACTTTCTTTATCCACGAGATCCCATCTTGGGGCCTGTTCCGGAGCTCCGCCGGAAGGCGTCATCACGGAGGGCTTCTACATCATCATAGCCTCTCCGATGAAGTGTGAGTAGTTTACCTCAGACTTCGGGTCCATAGTTAGTAGCTAGATGGCTTCTTCTCTCTCTTTTTGAATCTCAATACAAAGTTCTCCCCCTCTCTTGTGGAGATCTATTCGATGTAATCTTCTTTTTGTGGTGTGTTTGTTGAGACCCGGATGAATTGTGGGTTTATGATCAAGTCTATCTATGATAATATTTGAATCTTCTCTGAATTCTTTTTAATGTATTGAATTGGTTATCTTTGCAAGTCTCTTCAAATTATCCGTTTGGTTTGGCCAACTAGATTGGTAGTTCTTGCCATGGGAGAAGTGCTTAGCTTTGGGTTCGATCTTGCGGTGTCCTTTCCCAGTGACAGAAGGGGCAGAAAGGCACGTATTGCATCATTGCCATCGAGGATAACAAGATGGGGTTTATTTCATATTGCATGAATTTATATCTCTACATCATGTCATCTAGCTTAAGGCGTTACTCTGTTTTTAACATAATACTCTAGATGCATGCTGGATAGCGATCGATGAGTGGAGTAATAGTAGTATATCAGAATCGTTTCGGTCTACTTGTCACGGACGTGATGCCTATATACATGATCATGCCTAGATATTCTCATAACTATGCTCAATTCTGTCAATTGCTCAACAGTAATTTGTTCACCCACCGTAGAATACTTATGCTCTTGAGAGAAGCCACTAGTGAAACCTATGGCCCCCGGGTCTATTCTTATCATATCAATCCATCACTTTAATCTTGCTTTGCTTTTTTACTTTGCTTTTTACTTTTCACTTTGCATATTATACCAAAAATACCAAAAATATTATATCTATCAGATCTCACTCTCGTAAGTGACCGTGAAGGGATTGACAACCCCTAATCGCGTTGGTTGCGAGTAGCTATCGTTTTGTGCAGGTACGAGGGACTTGAGCGTGGCCTCCTACTGGATTGATACCTTGGTTCTCAAAAACTGAGGGAAATACTTACGCTACTCTGCCACATCATCCCTTCCTCTTCGGGGAAAACCAACGGAAGCTCAAGACGTAGCAGTTAGTCCCCAAAATGATAGAAAATAGCATATAAATGCATATAAAACATCCAAGGTTGATAATATAATAGCAAGGAACAATAAAAAATTATAGATACATTGGAGACGTATCATCGGGGGTGCCGTCGTAGCGAGGAGGCAGATCTAGCTTGAACTGGCCCGGCCAGACGACGCTACACAACTCAGGAGTGAAGGCGCGGCAGCCCGCCATGGCCACGGCGGCCCGTCATGGAGGCACAGCTTGGTCGTGGTGCCCCTGTGCCGCCACGGCTCGCGGCACATGGCCCTGTCACAGCAAGCAATACTGGTGCAGTGGAGCTGGGAGTGGCGGAGCGTTCCCTTGTGGACGGGGAATCTCTTGGCAGCTTCTTTCTTCGAGCGCGGGCACGTGGCGCGATGGGTCACGCCGCTGGGCCGCACATCTTGGAGCGAGGACACCGTCTTGACGCGAGGGAGGCTGAGCTGCTCCCTGAGCCGCATGCCTTGGCGCAAGGGTGCCATCTTGTTGCGGAGGAGGCGGAGGCGCTCCGTGAGCCACATCGCCCGCAGCTAGGGGCAGGCGAGGCAGCGAGAGGGATGGTGCAGGAGAGCCTCCCGCGACGCTGACGAGCTCGGCGATGCGGTCCAACCAGTCCTCATAGAGGTTGATAACCCAGAAGCATAGGGGATCGCAACAGTTTTCAAGGGTAGAGTATTCAACCCAAATTTATTGATTCGACACAAGGGGAGCCAAAGAATATTCTCAAGTATTAGCAGCTGAGTTGTCAATTCAACCACACCTGGAAACTTAATATCTGCAGCAAAGTATTTAGTAGCAAAGTAATATTATAGTAATGGTAACGATAGCAAAGGTAAAGTACAAAAGTAATGTTTTTGGTATTTGGTGGTGATGATAGCAATAGCAACGGAAAAGTAAATAAGCAAAGAACAATATATGGAAAGCTCGTAGGCAATGGATCGGTGATAGAGAATTATGTCGGATGCGGTTCATCATGTAACAGTCATAACCTAGGGTGACACAGAACTAGCTCCATTCATCAATGTAATGTAGGCATGTATTCCGAATATAGTCATACTGCTTATGGAAAAGAACTTGCATGACATCTTTTTCCCTACCCTCCCGTGGCAGCGGGGTCCTAGCGGAAACTAAGGGATATTAAGGCTCCTTTTAATAGAGTACCGGACCAAAGCATTAACACATAGTGAATACATGAACTCCTCAAACTACGGTCATCACCGGTAAGTATCCCGATTATTGTCACTTCGGGGTTAACGGAATCATAACACATAATAGGTGACTATAGACTTGCAAGATAGGGTCAAGAACTCTCATATATTGATGAAAACATAATAGGTTCAGATCTGAAATCATGGCACTCGGGCCTAGTGACAAGCATTAAGCATAGCAAAGTCATAGCAACATCAATCTCAGAACATAGTGGATACTAGGGATCAAACCCTAACAAAACTAACTCGATTACATGATAAATCTCATCCAACCCATCACCGTCCAGCAAGCCTACGATGGAATTACTCACGCACGGCAGTGAGAGCATCATGAAATTGGTGATGGAGGATGTTGATGATGACGATGGCGACGGATTCCCTCTCCGGAGCCCCGAACGGACTCCAGATCAGCCCTCCCGAGAGGTTTTAGGGCTTGGCGGCGGCTCCGTATCGTAAAACGCGATGAATCCTTCTCCTTGATTTTTTCTCTCCGAAAGACCAAATATATAGAGTTGGAGTTGAGGTTGGAGGAGCTCCAGGAGGCCCACGAGGTAGGGGGCGCGCCCTAGGGTGGCAGGCGCGCCCCCCACCCTCGTGGACAGGTGGTGGGCCCCCTGGTCTTCATCTTTTGCAAGTATTTTTTATTATTTCCAAAAATACGTTCCGTGAAGTTTCAGGTCATTCCGAGAACTTTTGTTTCTGCACATAAATAACACCATGGCAATTCTACTGAAAACAGCGTCAGTCCGGGTTAGTTTCATTCAAATCATGCAAGTTAGAGTCCAAAACAAGGGAAAAAGTGTTGGAAAAGTAGATACGACGGAGATGTATCAACTCCCCCAAGCTTAAACCTTTGCTTGTCCTCAAGCAATTCAGTTGATAAACTGAAAGTGATAAAGAAAAACTTTTACAAACTCTGTTTGCTCTTGTTGTAAATATGTAAAGCCAGCATTCAAGTTTTTAGCAAAGATTATGAGCTAACCATATTCACAATAACTCTCATGTCTCATGTTTACTCATATCAATGGCATAGTCAACTAGCGAGCAATAATAATAAATCTTGGATGACAAAACTTTCTCAAAACAATCATAATATGATATAATAAGATGGTATCTCGCTAGCCCTTTCTAAGACCGCAAAACATAAATGCAGAGCACCTTTAAAGATCAAGGACTGACTAGACATTGTAATTCATGGTAAAAGAGATCCAGTCAAGTCATACTCAATGTAAACTAATAGTAATGAATGCAAATGACAGTGGTGCTCTCCAACTGGTGCTTTTTACTAAGAGGATGATGACTCAACATAAAAGTAAATAGATAGGCCCTTCATAGAGGGAAGCAGGGATTTGTAGAGGTGCCAAAGCTCGGTTTTGAAATAGAGATGAATAATATTTTGAGTGGTATACTTTCATTGTCAACATAACAACCAAGAGATGGCGATATCTTCCATGCTACACACATTATAGGCGGTTCCCAAACAAAATGGTAAAGTTTATACTCCCCCTTCCACCAACAAGCATCAATCCATGGCTTGCTCGAAAACAACGAGTGCCCAACTAACAAGAGTCCAGGGGGAGTTTTGTTTGCAATATTTTGATTTAGTTTTGGCATAAAGCATGGGACTGGGCATCCCGGTGACCAGCCATCTTTGTGAGTGAGGAGCGGAGTCCACTCCTCTTGAGAATAACCCGCCTAACATGGAAGTATACAGACAGCCCTAGTTGATACATGAGCTATTCGAGCATACAAAACAAGATATTTATTTGAAGGTTTGAGAGTTTGGCACATACAAATTTACTTGGAACGGCAGGTAGATACCGTATATAGGTAGGTATGGTGGACTCATATGGAATAACTTTGGGGTTTATGGGATTGGATGCACAAGCAGTATTCCCGCTTAGTACAGGTGAAGGCTAGCAAAAGACTGGGAAGCGACCAGCTAGAGAGGCGACAACAGTCATGAACATGCATTAAAATTAATCAATCACCGAATGCAAGCATGAGTAGGATATAATCCACCATGAACATAAATATCGTGAAGGCTATGTTGATTTTGTTTCAACTACATGCGTGAACATGTGCCAAGTCAAGTCACTTAAATCATTCAGAGGAGGATACCACCCTATCATACCACATCATAACCATTTTAATAGCATGTTGGCACACAAGGTAAACCATTATAAGCTCCTAGCTAATCAAGCATGGCACAAGAAACTATGATCTCTAGTTGTCATTGCAAACATGTTTATTCATAATAGGCTGAATCAGGAACGATGAACTAATCATATTGTACAAAAACAAGAGAGGTCGAGTTCATACCAGCTTTTCTCATCTCAGTCAGTCCATCATATATCGTTCATAATTGCCTTTCACTTGCACGACCGAAACGATGTGAAAATAATAACAGTGCAGCATGCATTGGACTAAGCTAGAATCTGCAAGCATTCAATAAACAGGAGACGACAAGGCAAATGTGGGCTCTTTTGTCAGAATCAACAATAATGCATATAAGAGCTACTTCAACAACTTTAATTATGGTCTTCTCCTATCGACCCCCAAAGAAAAGAAAAGATAAAACTATTTACACGGGAAAGCTCCCAACAAGCAAAAGAAGAACATGAAATCTTTTTGGGTTCTTTTTAATTACTACTACAAGCATGGAAATTAAAAACTAGCTAAAAGCTACAACTAATTTTTTTTGTTTTTCTTAAGGTTTATTAAACACACAAGAAGAAAGCATAAAAAGGAAAATAAACTAGCATGGATGATACAATGAAAAAGTATGAGCACCGACATCTAGCAATGAGTGTGTGGAACTATGAATGTAATGTCGGTGAGAAATACGTACTCCCCCAAGCTTAGGCTTTTGGCCTAAGTTGGTCTATGGCACGGCTGGCCTGGCGGATATCCATAGTAATAGTTGGGTCGTACTGAGATGCAGCAGTCATTGCATCGTGGGTTGCAGCTTGGAGGCGAGCTATCTCAGCTCTCCTCTTATACTCTTCCGCCTCCTCTCTGGTTATAAAATATCTACCTTTTTCCTGAAAGTCAAAGAAAGTAGAAGCAGGGAGAGCGACATGATAGGTGCGTCGTCTGTCAAAGATTAGTCGGTACTGGAGGAACTGATCATTCCTCTCAACAAACTGATGACGAACCATAGCCTCATAATCCAAATAAGCAGGAGGCAACTCAATATCATCCTCACGTATGGTTATACCAAGAAAATTAGCTATGCGGGTTGCATAAATTCCACCAAAGAAATCTCCATTAAATCTATTAAGATGCAACCTATGTGCAACAATGGCTCCCAAATTATAAGATTTATATCCTAACACAACACTCCTAAGAATACTGAGGTCGGGCACACACATGTGACATGCTTCATCTTTACCGTTAATGCATCTACCTATGAAGAGAGCAAAATAATGTATAGCAGGAAAGTGAATGCTCCCTATGGTAGCTTGGTGCTATATCTCTAGATTCCCCCCACAGTTATACTAGCAAGAAAAAATCTATAAATTACAGGATTTGCACGGTTC
>NC_053026.1:626621685-626639369 GCF_003073215.2 Triticum urartu
TTGTGCTAGGCTTAGGATTGGGTCTTGTCCATCACATCATTCTCCTAATGATGTGATCCCGTTATCAACGACATCCAATGTCCATGGTCAGGAAACCGTAACCATCTATTGATCAACGAGCTAGTCAACTAGAGGCTTACTAGGGACATGGTGTTGTCTATGTATCCACACATGTATCTGAGTTTCCTATCAATACAATTCTACCATGGATAATAAACGATTATCATGAACAAGGAAATATAATAATAATCAATTTATTATTGCCTCTAGGGCATATTTCCAACACCAGCACACAACACACACCAGCACACGTGTACACCGGCGTCGCCGCCGGTTGAGATGGACGGTGAGGCAGCCAACAAGCGGAGGCGGCTCGAGCCAAAACCGCATCCGGCGATCCTGGACTTCATCAGCAGCCTCCCTGACGACATGCTGCTCGTCATCATCGGCCTCCTCCCCACAAAATCTGCCGTGCAGACCGCCCTGCTCTCCCGGCGGTGGCGCCCCCTCTGGCGTTGCGTCCCCCTCAACCTCACCGTCGACAGCTGTCTCTGCGACGGGGATTGCAAACACATGGCCGTAGTCTCCAAGATCCTTTCATCGCACCCTGGGCCAGCCAGACGCCTTGATATCCGTATGTTCAGTACCAACTGCAAGGTCCAACCCAAGTTTGACGAGTGGTTCTTATCCCCCGCCCTAGATCAGCTCGAGGAGCTCAGCTTTGAAGCTGGACGATGTCGCTCTCTGCCGCCGTCCGCGCTTCGCCTCAAGCCAACGCTGCGCCGCGCCAGTTTCAGCTCCTGCTATCTTCCCCAGATTAATTCCGCGCCCGCCCTTCTTCTCCCTCAACTCAAGCAGCTCGACCTCTTCGACGTTGTCATCTCGAAGAAGGCTATGGAGCACCTGCAACGCAGCTGTACTACGCTCGAGTACCTTCGTATTGAGCAGATCCACGGGTTCATTAGCCTCCACATCGCCTCAACGAATCTTCGATGGATTTATGTGTCTTGCTGGTCCCACAACAAGACATCAATTGGGAAGAGATCACTCCAGCTGTTCCACGTTATGGTCATTGAGAATGCGCCTTTCCTTGAGAGATTTCTTGTATCGGATCTAGAAGGTCCAACAAAAATCAGGGTCATTGACGCGCCGAAATTGACAGCATTGGTGTACTCGTCTGCCAAATTCTCCGAACTCTTTATTGGATCCGTAATCGTTCAGGTACAACACTCATCTTCTTCTCCGTCTTCTTGAAATTCACATTTTTTAATTTCTTCTTGATGTATTTACGACCGTCTTCCAGAAAATGATTCCCACAAGCTTGACCCAGTCCATGCGCACAGTGAAGATCTTAGCACTAAAATCTATCGGCCCCAATCTGGATCAAGTTGTTGGATTCCTTACATGCTTTCCATGCACGGAGAAGCTACTCATCGAGGTGAAACTTCTTTCCTATAAGTAAACGGTAATCACAACGTAGCTCAATTTTTTCGTAATTTTCCTAAATTACGATGACAAGTGTAGTGTTCAAAACTGCATCTACGCAGTGCACCGAAAGAAATGTTTTTAGTATTTTTTCTCACGTGATCACCTGCATCGTTTTTATGCTGTACTACTATAGTAGCCTAGGCTAGTCATAGTGGAAAGTTACTTAGACTACTCCAGTAACTCTATGGTTACCCTAACAACAAGTACTACCTCCGTCCTAGTTTACTCTTCCAATTTTTTAGTGAAAAAATATCACTAGCCACCCAACCCTATCGTATGAGCGAATGATATTGGTATCTCTTGATGACACGACAATCTTATGCAGCCAGCTGCTCTAATATGTTCTCTTCTTTTGCAGATAAAAAAAGACCCGAAAGTGAAAAATGTGCTCCACTATAACAATCTCATTGAATGCCTTGATCTCCATCTTACAAAAATTGATTTGATCGACTACCGAGGCAGCACATCTGAGATTAAATTGGCCAGGTTCTTTGTTCTGGAGGCAAGTGTGCTCAAGGTAATGAGGTTTGGCGTTCTCTGGCACAACAATGAATGGCGTGCTGATCACCACAAGCGTCTAAGCCTAAATGACAAAGTCTCCACAGAAGCTGAATTTGTTTTTGAAACATCAAGTGGCCAGAGACTCGAAAACTTATTTGCCCATTAGTGACTTGTCAGGGCGGTGGATTTTAGTTTGTACGATAATGCTGCATCCACCTAAAGTAACGAAAGTTCTTACGTAAACTTCCTAGTAATTCTCTCTTCGTAGGTGCAGCATTACTCCTAACATTTGTAATATCAGTTTGAAACTTGTAATATTGTCGTGTCCTATTCCTGCGTTTTCAAAATTCTGTGAATCAAACAGGTCCTGAGTTGGTGATGATGTTGTGCCTCCCATCTTTCACCAATAGCCGTCGGATCTAGATCTGACGCATACAAACCAAGCTTCTCCATTTTTGCAAAAAGATGCCTGCACTTGTTCCCTATTTACAAACAACTCCTTGTCTCTCACAATCAGCCTTATCTCCTCCCCACCACATCTAGAAGGCCGTGAAAAAATCTGGCGCGATGGCCGCTGCCGGAGTCGTCCACCCCTTGGTGTTCCGTGCAATGCACGGGCATCTATGCACGGGAAATTATGTCGAACAGGGCTAGTTGTAAGCAGGCTAGCTCTACAACCATGATGATAGTGACTGCAGACGGTGAGGCTGACTATGGTATGCCGAACACGGCGCCTATACTCAGGTGTCATCTCCGGCGCAGGGTCTTGTCACTTCATTGTGAGGAGCAGCACGTAATAATTTGACCAACGGGTAGTACAGTGCTAGTACTCCTACTACTACATTGGTAGTACTACTACTAGTAATAGTAGCACCACCGCCTGGATTTAGGAGTACTACCACGTCCATCTGGATTTTAGTATTTGACTAGCAATATCTAGTAATGCATGTCACAAAAAATGTACTACTCCCTCTGTAAATAAATACATGGTGTTTTATTCCTATCAGCGAGAGAACTTAATGTTTTTTTGCTAACTAGAGTACTAATAGGATTACATGTAATGAACTAAACACTGCATGTCATGTTTGGCAGTCTCAAGTCATTGAAAGCATGCATGGCCCACATCTCTCATTGGTTGATATGTCACGAAATAAGAAACAAGGAGGGAGTTAATTCACCATGCCTAAGTATTTTGGGATTATTTGGTTTTCGTAAGGTGACTTACACAACATTTTTGTTTATATGCATTAACATTTTATTAGTTAAATCAAAGGTCAAAACTTGGCGCAAAATGCAAAGGGAACCAATAAACCAGTAAACATCAAACTTCTCTCATTTGGCCCCAACTAGAGGTCCGGTGAGATGACTATACTGCACCGACACGGAGGGGGACGCATCTTCATTGACTTACGACAACTGCCTTTGGGTGAATGACACGTGGGCCCAGGGGGTGGCTGGCCCACCTATCATACAGCCAAAGGCAGGTGCAGTAGAGGGCCGAGGAGTAGTACGAAATCCTACGCACCTACGCACGCTAACCAAGGGCAAGAGTGATCACTCAAATCACAAGATCAGTTGACTAGAAGCTAAGCTAGACCCATGGAGGCGATGAGCGCGAGCATCAGCCGGCTGTGCCAGATGGTCCACGATGCCAGCCTGCGGCTCGGGACCGAGGAACGTCTCCAGGTAGTATTGCTTGAGGCCGCCAGGGTGAGGGGCCGCTTGGACGACAGCTTCGTATCCTTGTTCGACGAGGTCCTCGCCGGTTTCCTCGACAAGTTCACCATCGTCAAGAAGCTTGCAGACGACTTTGACGTAAGCCTCCAGCCAACGCGCCCAGGCTTTGCGATGCCCGCCACCCTCAACGGCCACTATGGTGACAACCTCTTCGACGCACTGGTGGCCCTGCGACTGCCCGCCGTCGCGCTGGAGAATGTCCACCTCGAGGTCGCGCTCGCCGCGCAGCGCCTGGCGCAGCAAGACACCATCGACATAATCACCCACGTCTACGCGCAAATCGTCCACAAGGACTACTACATGCAAGAGGAGGACGATAGGACGCTGGCCTTCTTGGACCGCAGGGCAACCTTGGACAGCACTGTTCAGAAGCACGTTGAGCTCGCCGCCAACACCGCTGCTCCTCACACGTCGGTTGGTGACCCGACGCACTAGGGCGTGAGGATGTCGTTGATGGATCCGTATGTATTTTTATCTTTCCGTCAAATCCATGTAGTAGTATATGATACTACAGTAATTATCTTACCTTTCGCATCAACTTCATAATTTTCGTACGTACTCCATGCATGAACGGCGCCAGAACCAAACTTCTCATTACTCTAGGCAAAATCGTTATTTTCTATCTATCGGTCGTGCCATGGAGCAGAACCAAATTTTACAAGTTACGAGTTCAAAAGGAAAAGCATGCCGTGTTTGTGTCGCACACCCACACGGTTGGTCCGGCATGCCGCTCAAGCGGGAACGCGTGTGGTGTTGCATTTTCACTTACAAGTGGGACCGCAGTTGAGCAAACCGACTATCGGCAAACCCCCACCCCGCCCACCGCGCGATGGCTGAGAAAACAGGAGGGAGAAGAGATGGCTGTAGCATGGACTCCAAGAAAATTGGTGTCGGATGGGACTCGTGTGGGTGGCGTGTGCCGTACTGCTAGACGTGAATGCTGCCCATGCCACCCCACTATATCGAGCCTATATCGAGGTACGTAGAACAAATTTCCTGTAGTCCGTGCTCAGCCCTCCTCTATCTGTCTTCTCAGCCAGCTAGCGGACGCGTGGAGCCCATCGTGTGTTTGCTCACATGCGGCCCCACATGTCAGTGAAAACGCAAGAGGACCCACTGAACCTGCACATCTTTCGCCTCGATGTGCTGGTGATGAAAAACAAATCCAATAAAGATCTTCGGTGGCCGCTTTTGGAGTTACTCAAGAGTAGTAAGATTCTATTTACAGTTTAACCCAAGATGCACACATCGTGGCTTCAACTACCACTCTATTTTCTTTCATGACATGACCTGGATGCTGGATGTCCCACGTGTCGGCAAAAGGAGGAAGAACCCGACCAAATCTTCAGTTGTGCTCTCGGATTAGACTAGTCGTGCTAACTTAAATTTTTTATTGTGTACTCCCTCCGTTCCAAAATACTTGACTTCCATTTGTCCAAAAATGGATGTACCTATATACTAAAACATGTCTAGATACATATATATTTTGACAAATAGAAGGCATGTATTGTGCAACGGAGGGAGTAGAATGGATGCAAGTTTTTGTATTGGGAAGAAGAGTACATCCATATATTGATAGAGCGCAATTTAGTAGATGTTCTATCACTTTTAGCTAGCACAGAGGCTAGAGATGAGATTAGTGCACTTGTTGATACTCCTACTAGAATAGAGGCTAGACATGAGACTAGATGCGAGGAAGCAACGTCTACTTCTTTACACTCGAAGAAGAAAGAAGCACGCAAGATCGAGCCTCCGCAGATCAACAATGAATGCATCGAGAAGGCACTAATCCAACTTACAGGAGTAGTAAAATGTATTCTTGTGGTTCTTGTTTTCTTTGGTCTTGCTTTTCTAGTCAAAATTATCGTTGGAGTTCATGCAAAACGGAGGTCCGTTTGGGGTCATGCGTTGGAGTTGGCCTTACAAGTGGGACCGCAGTTAAGGAAACCAACTATCGGCAAACCCCCACCTCGATCGCCCGCCGCGCGATGGCTGAAGTTAGAGAAACGATGAGGTTGAAGAGATTGCTCTAGCACTGACTCCAAGAAATAATATGGTGTCAGATGGATGTCGTGGTGGTGGCTTGTACCGTACTCCTAGACGTGAATGCTTGTTCTAGCTCATGCCACCCTACTACTCCTACTACTTACTCCTACTATATAGTACTAGTATCTAGGATTCGAGGTGCTGGTTACGTACAGCGAACACATTAACATATGGCTACAGTAAAAACACCCGCCCGACGCGCGAAGCATGTGAAGCTAGTACAAATAGTGTACTACTATTGTTAATTGGCCTCATCCGATAACCTGTTGCAATGCACGTACAATTATGTATTTGGAAAATATTTTTTTGCCTCGTCGCACCACTCACTCAGAGAAGCGACTCGAAAGCCATGCATAAATTTAGTAAGTTTATCATAGGCATATCATTTTATTACATACATCAGGTCATCAACCCACATCGACAACGAGGATACATTATAAATACTAAAGTTTTCACCACACAACAAATAACAAGCAATGAAATGAACTTCAACTCAACCATTCCTCAGCGTTGGAAACGCTTGCTTTGAACCACAAGTGATTCTCTGGGACGGGCCATCGATTGTCGATCTGGAAACCAACGCAGGACTGATCATCCAGGCTGAAGCAGCCTACTATATCAGTACCTGGGTAGGGAACCACCCAAATGTCCGAGGTATAGACACAATTGCTTCTCATAAATGGTACTGTTAACGTTGTGTCAACAACAGTTGGATCACCTTTCACCATCATCAGATAGTTTTGTCCAAGGAAGAGCGAGTTTTCTCCAAGACTATCAATTCTGTACCAGGGAGAAGGAGTTGGTGCTAGCATACTAGTATCCATCCCGAATACCATGCAACGGGTGTTGGAATAGGTCCGGAGAGTGCGACCATGGGAGACTACACCTGCTTCCTTAGCAGTAACATCATCAGTGGGCTGTATACACACAAGAAGATGTGATCCATCGGAATTAGTTGCCAGGCGCCACTGAGTATATGGGTTTTGCTCGTCCTCATGCTCATGATCATCACCATCGTCATCTCCCCCTTGGTTATAAAAAATTTCAAGTATAGGTTGTGGGATGTTCACAGGACCTTGGAAACACAAGAAGAAGGTTAATTAGTAAAGGGAAACTTGCTAACCCGCATGCATGTGGATGAAACAATTATAATAATGGTGGAAGACAAACGTACCGAAACTACGAGGATCCCATGCAAAAACAGTGCCACGAGTGGTGGCAGCAAACACAAGGCCCTCGTATTGAATTGCATCACAATACTCATATGTGTACAGAAACTTATTTTTGAGCAATATCCATCAAGTCGAACCACGAAGGACGGCAACAAGCTTGTCGAAGATATCAACAACTTGATAGTTGTTGTAATTCCAAGAGCGGTTGGGAACTCGACAAATTGCTATCTTCCCTAGAAGACAGTCACCATGATCGTATTTGAACGTGCGTACAATACCGGTGTGCTCAACCTCTGGGCAGTCTGCTGAGATTTTTGGAAGTGGAACCCGGTCACGAGTGTACACATTCACAAGTTCCCACTCGCAGTTGGACCCAATGTAAACAACCCAATCTCCATTTGCGCCCGCCCAAGCCTTGCCCTCAAGCGATGGCATCTTAACATCATATGTATCATTATCAAGCGACACCAACTAGCACAGGGCGAGGCCTCCGTCGTGCCGGCGCCAGTCATCAGGGTCACGACGAAGAAGATAGGGGAGATCAAACCGCTCCTTGACTCTTGGGTTCTTTGTAATGATGTTATTAGTTGAGTCGAGAATGGGCTTGAACGAACCTGACATGCTAGCCGAGGTGATGACATCGCACCGATCAATGAGTTCCTCCACCACGTCATATTTCAGATCGGGGCAAGAATAATGGGGTCGTTTCCGGCATGTTCCCTCCATGGAGAAGACGATCAAACAATGGCAGAAGAAAGGGTGAAGGGCTGAAGGAAAATGGAGGAGGGAGAGGAAGAGCATGCAACAACAGTTCCAAATCGAGACGAAAAGGCGAAGAGTCGGTGGACGGATGCGAGTTTGCCACGGTTCACGAAGAGGCGCCCCGGCCTACATGTCTGTTCAGAAATACTCCTACTACTCGCCGTCGTCTCACTGATATGTTGGAACGGTACCACATGTCAACGAAACATGGTGTGTAATTTCTCGTGCAAAATGTGATCTGGCCGCGTTGGCCTGAGGTGCCGCATTAGTTATCGACCTTTATTTTTTTTAATGGCGTGCCGATCAGTTTTGAAGCATGACTAACTGGTACTGTACGCAGAGAAAATATAAACTACTCTACCACTACTCCACCTCCAGTACTAGTAGTATAAGAAGATATATAGGCTGGAGCTTGAGCGCTTTCTTGCTAAGGGCTGCCCACTTGCTTCTCACACTATGTAGCGACCAGACCTCAAACAGTCTAATCTCTGTGCATCAGTGTCATCCCTGGATCAGTAATGCTGACATGCATAGTACTTGAAGGATTTATAACAGAGTAGCAATCACACACTTATTACATCGAGTGTCTCAAAAGAGAACTTACTACAAATAATATGGCTTAAGGCCATCTAATAACGATAACAGCGGAAGGCTTGGAAAATAAGCGCGTCCATCAACTCCAACGGCATCACTGAGTATAGAACCATGACCTAATGGCACCTTACTCGTTGTCTGAAAAGTCTGCAACATGAATGTTGCAGCCCGAAAATGGGTTAGCACATGGAATATGCTGGCAATATAACACATAGAGAGTAATGAACAGAAATAGGCTATACTACATGCATATATGGCTGGTGAAAAGCTCTATGGTTACAGTTTTGCGTAAAGCCAGTTTTTCCTTACTGCAAAGGAATAAATTTTATTTAACTATCATGGTGGTTGTTAAACATTGAGAGTGTAGACACCCTCTCAATCCCAATTAAGCATCATCATTAAAACCCAACAAAATTAATTAAAGTAACATGATGAGATTCACATGATAATCCAAGTACTAGATACTCAAGACTGTCCATAACCGGGGACATGGCTAATCATGATTAGTTTATACACTCTGCAGAGGTTTGCGCACTTTTCCCCACAAGACTCGATCTCCTCCGTTTGGATTTCTCGCACTACGTGGTGTTTGAGAAACGGATGACCGAGACATAGTCTTTCAGAAGCGCTAGCACCTTATGACCGGGTTGACCGTTACACCTACTTTCCCCTACATCTGCTAGTCTACCGCTGTAAGAGTTCGCACAACTTAATCAACTATGCTAGAGCCCATAGTAGCTTGTGGCTGCACACGGAAGTTTCTAGTATGAATAATCTCATGATCCCTTTGAGCCTGGGTGGCGGTCCATAAAGAAAAACAGGCAATCGCTGGAATACCCAGGTGCCTCAATCCACCCAGATGTGTATTAAAGTTGCCACCTTAAATAAACCATTAATTAACAATCTCACATCTCTCATGGATACACTCACCCAATCCACGTCTACTAGCATAGCATGGCAATATAAGCAAACGTAGAAATAACTCCCAAGGGTTTGATAATAAAACAGGTAATAGGTACTACCTCATCTACTTCCCAAAACCCACAATTTAATTAGATCCTAATCATGCAGTGTTTGGGGATTGATCTAATGCAACAAAACTGGGTAGTAAGAGGTATGATCAAAGTGTTACTTGCCTTGCTGATGATCCGTGAAACCTAGAGATTCGAAGTAGCAAGCGGCGCACTCCGGGTACTCTATCGCAAACAAACAAGCATACAATAAGCACTCATCTAATGCAGAGGTAAAACTCAAATAAGCGAACTAACCAGAAAGTTCAACTTAAAAACTTTGGTTTGCAAAAAGAAACAAATCAAACGAAGCAACGAAAGTCAAACAGCGAAAGAAACAAGCTTCGTTTACTAATCTGGATCTATGTAAAATTTTATAGAAGAAAAAACTTGTTTGAGTTGGTTAAACGGAAAGAGGGTTTCGAGATGAAACTCTAGGCGCTTGAATCGCCTGATTCCGATAAACGAGCGAAAAGTTATACTAAAATGAAAATCGGATCAGAAATCGCGATTGGAAAAAATTGCGGAAAATTCGAGAAAAAGAAAAACGGACGAACAAGCTAACGAACGAATGTTCGCTGTATGCGGCTAAACGACGAAAACCGTTTGTTAAAACGAACGTACGGACGAATGTCCGCTAAATAACTAAACCGAAAAATGATCTAAAAAAATAACCAGGTTCCTAAAAAAAAATAAACCGACGGTTTTGTCTAGAAAACCGCGGCGGCGACGGGGTCTACCTCCGGCGGGTCAACGGGCGGCGGCGGCGGTCGGCTCCGGTGGCGGCGGAACAGGCGACGGCGCCGAGGGCAGCAGGCAGCGGTGGCGGCTGGCTAGGGCGGCAGCGGGGCTAGGGTTTGGGGTGGGCTCGAGGTCGGTTCGCGTTTTAAAAAAAATAATCATTACGCGCAGAAAAACAAATAAAAGAAATACTAAACAGAATGCAAAAATCCGGAAATAATTTTCCCCGACTTCTAAAATCAAGCCAGACAAGGTGAACATTTATTTGGGGCCTAAATGCAATTTTGAAAAACGCGCATTTTTCCAAAATTCAAATAAAACACAAAAAACCAAAATAAAATCTTATTTGATTTTTAAATCCTCAATATTTCTTTTTTGGGAAAGTCATTTTATTCCCTCTCTCATTTTATAATAGAAATAATTGAAGATAAAATAAATAAAATCAAATGATCCTATTTTCAAAATTTGAGAAAACTCAAATATGAAAATAACGAAATCCCCAACTCTCTCCGAGGGTCCTTGAGTTGCGTAGAATTTCTAGGATCACCAAAAGCAATAAAATATGATATGCAATGATGATCTAATGTATAACATTCCAAATTGAAAATTTGGGATGTTACAAACCTACCCCCCTTAAGATGAATCTCGCCCTCGAGATTCGGGTTGGCTAGAAAATAGGTGAGGGTGGTCCTTCAGCAAATCTTCCTCTCGCTCCCAGGTGGCTTCATCCTCGGTGTGGTGGCTCCACTAAACTTTACAAAACTTGATAACTTTGCTGCGGGTTACTCGGCTGGCATAATCGAGAATATTAACTGGTTTCTCCTCATAGGTAAAATCACCTTCCAACTGAATTGCTTCCAACGACACTGTATCTCTCAACGGTATATCAGCCATCTCTACGTGGCACTTCTTCAACTGGGAAACGTGGAACACATCGTGAACTCCTGACAATCCTTCGGTCAATTCTAATTTGTAAGCAACTTCTCCCATACGTTCCAAAACTTTGTATGGTCCCACAAAACGTGGTACTAACTTTCCCTTAACTCCAAAACGCTTAATTCCTCGAAGCGGGGATACACGAAGATAAATTCTGTCTCCGACTTCGTAAACTGTCTCCTTGCGTTTAGAATCTGCATAGCTCTTTTGTCTGGACTGGGCTATCTTGAGCCTATCGCGAATCAACTTCACCTTCTGTTCAGACTCCTTAATCAAATCTGGTCCAAACAACTGGCGGTCTCCAACTTCATCCCATGACAATGGTGTTCTGCACCTTCTTCCATACAAAGCTTCAAAAGGGGCCATCTTCAAACTGGATTGATAACTGTTGTTGTAAGAGAACTCTACATATGGAAAATTGTCGTCCCAACTAGATCCATAATCTAGCGCACAAGCTCTCAGCATATCCTCCAAAATCTGATTGACTCTCTCGGTCTGTCCATCCATCTGCGGATGAAAAGCTGTACTGAACTCTAGCCTGGTACCCAAAGTTTCATGCAACTGATTCCAGAACTTTGAGGTAAACTGGGTTCCTCTATCTGATACAATTCTCCTCGGAACTCCATGCAGACATACGATCCTGGTCATGTATATCTTAGCCAACTTGTCACTGGTGTAAGTAGTCTTCACTGAAATGAAATGAGCTACCTTCGTCAAACGATCGACAACAACCCATATTGATTCATAGCCTGAACGGGTCCTGGGTAATCCCATGATAAAATCCATGCCTAGATTATCCCACTTCCATTCGGGTATCGACAATGGCTGTAGCAATCCTGCTGGCTTCTGATGCTGTACATTTACTCTCTGACATACATCACAAACTGCTACATACTCCGCAATATCCTTCTTCATTTCGGTCCACCAGAAAGTATCCTTCAAATC
The DNA here is from genome assembly GCF_003073215.2 of Triticum urartu. Lineage (NCBI taxonomy): Eukaryota > Viridiplantae > Streptophyta > Magnoliopsida > Poales > Poaceae > Triticum > Triticum urartu. The sequence goes on from NC_053026.1 coordinate 626,633,618, forward strand.
CAAATACATCTTGGTATTTCCTGGGTGAATCGAGTATCGTGAATCATCGGCCTCTTGTAGAATCAACTTCCCGATCTCCGGATCATTAGGCACATAAACATGGTCCTCGAACCATAAGGTATCGTGTTCATCCTCACGAAATCCTTTAGCTTTTCCCTTGCTCATTTTCTCTTTAATAGAAGCAATCTCTTTATCAGTCTTCTGAGCTTCTCTGATTTTATCCATCAAAGTAGACTGAACCTCCAATGCTGCTACATAGCCTCTCGGAACTATCTCCAAACATAGCTCATGAAGATCCTCGGCTAACTCCTTTGGTAACTCTCCGGTCATTAGTGTGTTGACATGGCTCTTGCGGCTCAACGCATCAGCTACTACATTAGCCTTTCTGGGGTGATAATGCAATCTGATATCATAATCCTTGATGAGCTCCAACCATCTTCTTTGCCTGAGATTCAACTCCTTCTGCGTGAAGATGTACTTCAAGATCTTATGATCCGTGTACACCTCACAATGGTTTCCAATGAGAAAATGTCTCCACATCTTTAAAGCATGCACTACAGCTGCTAACTCCAAGTCGTGTGTAGCATAATTCAACTCATGGGGCTTAAGCTGTCGCGAGGCATACGAAACAACTCTTCCCTCCTGCATAAGCACTGGTCCATGTCCTCGACGTGAAGCGTCACAATATACCTCATAATCCTGGCGCTGATCTGGCAGAATCAACACTGGCGAGGTAACCAAATGTTTCTTCAACTCCTGGAAACTGGCTTCACATTCCTTAGTCCATTTGAACTTGGTATCCTTCTTCAACAACTCCGTCTTAGGTTTTGCAATCTTCGAGAAATTTTCAATGAATCTCCGGTAGTATCCCGCGAGTCCAAGAAAACTCCGGATCTCTCCAACTGTTGTTGGGGCTTCCCAATTTGTCATAGTGACAACCTTGGTGGGATCTACTGCTATTACTTCTCTGGATATAACATGTCTGAGGAATCCAACTTCCTTCAACCAAAACTCACATTTGCTGAACTTGGCGTATAACTGATGTTCTCTGAGCTTACCAAGTACCAAACACAAATGTTCTTTATGTTCTTCTTCATTCTTCGAGTAAACCAGAATATCATCAATGAACACTACGACGGACTTATCCAAAAACTCCATAAACACTTTGTTCATCATGTTCATAAAATAGGCAGGTGTGTTAGTCAGACCAAATGACATAACGATATACTCATACAACCCATACCTTATGGTAAAAGCTGTCTTAGGTATGTCCTGCTATCGAATCTTCAACTAGTGGTATCCTAATCGCAAATCGATCTTGGAAAATACCTTAGCTCCTTGCAATTGGTCGAACAAATCATTGATCATCGGTAGTGGGTACTTATTCTTGATCGTCACCTCATTCAATCCTCGATAATCAACAACCATCCTTAATGATCCATCCTTCTTTTCCACTAGAAGTACTGGCGATCCCCAAGGTGACGAACTTGGGCGAATATATCCCTTATCGAGTAACTCCTTAATCCGCTTCTTAATCTCCTCCAAATCCTTTGTAGGAATTCTATACGGTCTCTTAGATATTGGTCTTGTGCCTGGCAAAAGCTCAATCAAAAACTCAATGTCTCTATCCGGTGGCATCACTACAAAAAAAAGACACATCCGTGACATTTTGGGCCGAACGAATTTTTTTTCTGTCGTACATATGACACTTCTATGAAGATAATTGTGACAAAACCCGGTATCATCATAGATGTGGTGGGCTCCTACTTCTATGACAAAAAATCATGACAGAAAATGGGCTTTTCGTCCTGGGCGGGCCGGAGACGCAGCTGCATGAAATTCTTTGGGCCGTCCATGACGGAAAAAACCATGGTAGAAGCGAGGGCGAGGAAAATTTCGGGGAGTTCCCGGTTATGGTGGGAGGTCGGGGCCCGAGCAATGCGCGTTTCTCTCGTACACATACGCGCGTGTGTGCGAGGCGTTGGCTCTAACTAAACCCGAGCGAGGCGTTGGGCTCTAACTGAAACCAAACGATTGCACTGCAGGCTACGATTTACTGAACCCGAGCGATCGATCGATGACTGTTAACTGAAACCCGATCGAGTGATTCCTTCGCTACTGCTGCTAACTGAAGCCGATCGATGCTGCCTCTGGATGAACAGTGAGTTGCGGGGGGGGGGTTGGATGAACAGTTCCCGGTGGGGATGGATGAACAGGACCCCGTGGTGTTGCCTCTGGATGAACATGATCCCGATCGATCGAGCCGGTTGGGGCTGGATGAATAGGACCCCGTGGAGGGCTGGATGAACAGGACCACCCCGTGGAGGGCTGGATGAACAGTAGACGGTGGAGGGCAGGATGAACAGTAGCCCGTGGAGGGGTGGTTGAACAGGAGCCCGTGGAGAGGGCTGGTTGAACAGTAGCCGGTGGAGTAGCGCGCGGTGGAGGCTGGATGAATAGGAGCCCGTGGATGAACAGTCGCAAGTGGAGGCTAGAGGAGGTCGATGGTGGATGAACAGTAGCTCGTGGAGGCTGGAGGGGGTCGACGGTGGAGATGAATTGTATCCTCTGGAGTCCCGTTTTGCGGTACGCCACACCCCTCTAGATGAACAAGACCCCCGTTTCGACCGTAGTGCTCCAACACAAGTCCGTTTCCTCCGTTTTGCGGTACGCCACACCCCTCCCGATCAACAGGACCCCCGTTTCGACCGTAGGAGGTCCGTTTCCTCCATTTTGCGGTACGCCAGACCCCTCCCGATGAACAGGATCCCGTTTCAAACGTGGCCGGTCGAACACAAGTCCGTTTCCTCTGTTCCGCGGTACGCCAGGCCTCGTTTCCATCGCCTATTCTGTCCAAGCCCTCCCGATGAACATGACGCATTCCGTTGCCTCCCCATGAACACGACGCATTCCGTTGCCTCCCCATGAACACGACTGTAACACCCTCGATGCGACTATACCTCCCACGTGTCGAGGCACGACTTAGAGGCATAATCGCATTGAAGGCATATGTCGCAAGTTAGGCAATCTTCACAACATCCCATGTAATATAAATAATAGAGGGGAGATAACATAGTTGGCTTACACTCGCCACGTCAATCAAGTACACAAATAACATTACATCATCCAAACACTCATGGCCCGACTACGGCGCCAAAATAAAAGAGAACCCAACATGCGACAACGGTCCCAATCACCCCCAACTAGGCACCACTACTGATCATCGGGAAAGGAAACATAGTAACGTTGAGAGTCTTCGTCGAACTCCCACTTGAGCTCATACGCGTATGCTGGAGCGGAATCATCAGGCCCTGCATCTGGGGTAATAGTAATCTGTGAGCCACAGGGACTCAGCAATCTCGCACCCTCGCGATCAAGACTATTTAAGCTTGTAGGTAAGACCAGGTAAATATGTGGAGCTGCCTGCAGCAAGCGACTAGCATATATGGTGGCTAACTTATTCGCAAAGGAGAGCGAGAAGAGGAGGCAAAGCGCGAGCGAGAAACTAGAGAGCAACCTGCGCAAACATTACTCCAACACCGTGTCCACTTCCCGGACTCCGCTGAGAAGAGGCCATCATGGTAACACACTCAGATGATTCATTTTAATTAAGTTAAAGTTCAAGTTATCTACAACCGGACATTAACAAATTCCCATCTGCCCATAACCGTGGGCATGGCTTTCGAAAGTTCAAATCCCTGTAGGGGAGTCGCAACTTAGCCCATGACAAGCTCTCACGGTCAATGAAGGAATAGACCTCCTCCCAAGACGTTCCGATCAGACTAGGTATCTCGGTAATTCAAGACACTTCGACAGGTTAAAACAAGACCAGCAACACCGCCCGAATGTGCCGACAAATCCCGATAGGAGCTGCACATATCTCGTTCTCAGGGCACACTCAGATGAGCCAGACGTAGGGTAGGCCAGCCCAGAGTTGCCCCTGGTAGCCCCGGACATCGCTCGGTTGGACCAACACTCAGAGGAGCACTGGCCCCCGGGGGGGGGGGGGTAAAATAATGATGACCCTGGAGTCTGCAGAACCCAAGGGAAAGAAAAGGCTAGGTGGCAAATGGTAAGACCAATGTTGGGCATTGCTGGAAAAGCTTTAATCAAGGCGAACTATCAAGGGGTTCCCATTATAACCCAACCGCGTAAGGAACGCAAAATCCGGGAACATAACACCGATATGACGGAAACTACGGCGGCAAGAGTGGAACAAAACACTAGGCGAGAGGCCGAGCCTTCCACCCTTTACCAAGTATATAGATGCATTAAGATAGCAAGATAATAGAATGATATCCCAACAAGTAAATAAATGTTCTAACAAGGAACGGGCTCCAATCTTCACCTGCAACTAGCAACGCTATAAGAGGGGCTGAGCAAAGCGGTAACATAGCCAATCAACGGTTTGCTAGGACAAGGTGGGTTAGAGGTTTGGCATGGCAATTTGGGAGGCTTGAAAGCAAGTGGTAGGCATCGTAGCATTGGCATAGCAAAAGAGCGAGCAAACTAGCATAGCAAAGATAGTAGTGATTTCGAGGGTATGGTCATCTTGCCTGCACAGTTGTCAGAGTTGACTGGATCCTCAAAAGCAAACTCAACGGGCTCCTCATTAGCGAACTCGTCTCCCGGCTCTACCCAAACAAGACAAACAAGCAACAAGGTTACAATCAACCACGTGCACGACCAAGCAATATGATACAATGATGATATGCTATGTGGGATGCAAAATGCAAGATATGACAGGAAATGCATGAACCTGGCCTCAACTTGGGAAACCATGTGTGCCACTGGAAAGATGAGGTGAACTCGCCTGAAAACGATATAAAGAACGCCGGAATCGGAGGTTACGGTTTGGAAATGGCAAGCGATTCAAAAATGACACCGGTCTGCGATTTACAGCAAGTAGGCATCTAAATGCAACGAAATGAACATGCTACGACACCCAAACATGACAACAAAATACATGGCAGGGATGCACACAAGATGCTTAACAAAAGTCTAGCACTGAGCTACGGCCAAATCATCCATTAACAGGTTCAAACAAGCATGGCAAAAATGCAAATGACAAACAGATCTCAGACTTAGTGAAATTAACACTTGTCTGGAATTCCCGATCAGGTGGCACTCTTCGGAGCCACAAAACTACATGCTACAGGATCTGAACATGGCAAAGTAAAGCATGGCATGGAGCTACTCAAAGAGCTTAACAAAAGTCCCTTAGTGACCTTGAGCCAAAAGGGATCAGAAAATACAATTGCAAGCATCTGAACATAGAAAAAACATAATCAGTTTTCAGACTTAGTGAAAACTGGCACATGCTGAAATATAACTCAAGTAGGCATGTTTACGAGCTCGATGCACTCACTACGGTGCAAGTCATAGAAAGACAAGCATACATCCATCAAGAAGGCACAAAATGCAAGCTAGACATGGCAAGAACAATAGCATAGCATGCACGGATCAACTATAACATCACCGGCAAAATTGCAAAGAAGTTGACAATCTGCCCAGATTCACAAAGTAGCAAAAGTAGAGCTCGATTGACTCAAGCTAGGGTGCTCCATAATTGCAAACAAAGACATGGATGGATAGAGCACTACAAGATTAACAAAACATCCTTACTGATCATCCTCAAAAGAGGCACGGATCACTAGGAAACAACATGAACATATGGCATCATGAGATAAACAGATCAAGGACTTAGTGGAATCACTAAGTCCCTGAAAACAGAATTAGCAAGTGCACCATT
>NC_053026.1:626640505-626658105 GCF_003073215.2 Triticum urartu
GTACTGGCCATCAAGGCATGAGGGTAAGGTCACGAACCAAACTGACCAATAAAGTTTGAGAGAGATTGAGGAGCCCCGATAAGGCTGAGTGGTGCGTCAGATAGCTGAGAGGGGGAAAGAGATATTCCATCCGCTCGATAATGCAGTGCATGTAAATTTTTTAGAAGTCAAACTTTGGAAACTTTGATCAGGTTTACGCAAATGTTATTTATATCTACAATACGAAAGATACATCATACAAAACTACATCCCATGGTGAATCTAATGGCATATGTTTGCCGTACTAGATGTAATTCTTTTTCTCCACGTACATGGTCAAACTTTGTGATGTTTGACTTTTCAATAAATCTATATGCTATGGACTGAGGACAGTGCCTCAGTCAAGATGATCAAGTGTGTGTGAAGGAGAATGAGTAAGTGTGCAAAAAGAGTATGTGTGTGAAAGAGAAATTGACAACAAACAATAAATTAGAGAGAGAGAGAGAGTGTGTGTGTGTGTGTGTGTGTTTTTGTTTCTTATGCGAACATATCATGCATGCATCTCCGAGAAGGAAAAGCGAGGCGTGGAGATACATGAAGATAGCTAGTGTGTGATTGTTTACAACGGAGAGAGACACCCCTGTAGCACATGTCCAATAGAGGTTTGGCCAACAAGGAACAAAGGTCGAGAGGGACGCATGGATGGCATGGACGCATGAGGAGGGAGAGAGGGTGTGTTTGTGATAGAGAGATCCCGTCGAGATCGTGAGGGGACTATATGGGTGGGAGATCGAGGGAGTGCATGCGCGATAGAAAGATGCCCCGAGAGAAACCGAGATAGACCATGCACATGTTTGTGATGGAGACTAAGATTAGCTAGTCATATACATATAGGGGGGACTGCGTGTGCCTACAATTGAGTGAGAGACCATCATACTTGGCTAGCTGGGCATGAGATTGTGTGTGTGCGCCTGTGAGATGGAGAGAGAACGAGGGGGAGAATAATTCCAGTAATTTAATTACTGCGTCAGCATTACATCAGGGTGACGTCAGTGGTCAACGGGGACGTCCAGGTCAAACCTAACTGGTGGGTCCCGCATGTCAGTAGTTAATTAAGCTAATTATTTTTAGTTAAAACTAATCTTATTTAGTTAACAAAGGGGGCCCACTTGTCATTGACTCAGGGAAGTCAAACTAGGGTCAAACCCCTGGTCAGCGGGGCTAATCCCGCCGGCGTTGAGTCACCGGCGAGGCCGAGACGGCGGAGGGCTTCGGATTTGGTCCTCCGGTGACCAAATCAACGGCGGAGACATGCTACGCGTAGCTGGGGCTCGCGCGCATCTAGTGGGCAAATGGGAGGAGCTGGGGTGGAGCGAGCTCGCCGGAATTCAGCTCGTGGCGGCGGCCGGAGTTCGGGCGAGGTTGGTTTCAAGGCTACGGTGGATAGGAGAAGGAGCTGGTGGTGGCTACGGGTTCCTGGTGCTGTGCTGAGCACAACGGCGAGCTTGGCTTCGAGCCACTGTGGCTCTGGCCACGACGGTGCCATGGCCGGCGGCGGGGAGCTCTCGGGTGCGATGGAAGTGGCGGCTACAGGGGCCAAACGAGCACGGGAGCTAGGGAAAAGGAAGAGGAGCTCACAGCAGGGTCGGAGAGGGGGTCAGCGAGCTTGGGGAGGTCCTGGCGGAGGCGAATCGACCGGAGTTGGCTCGGGTGCCAGAGGTTCAAGACGAGGGTGATGATGGCATTCGGCGGCGTTTGGAGTCGCGTGAGTCAGCGGAGAGGTCCAGGGCGACGAGGGGGAGCTATTGGGCTCGTCGGAGGGGCGAGGGGGTGGCTCTGGTGGCGTCTACGGTGAACGGCGGCGAGGAACGCGCTCGGCCATCGCGGGGAAGAGTGAGAGAGACGAGGGGGAGAGTGAGAGAGAATGAGAGGGGGACGTGAGGGTCGCGTGGCATTCCTGGACGTCTGCAGGGCGTCAGCAGAAGCAGGAGGTGGCCGGCTTGTGGCCGCGGGCGCCGGCAACGCGCTCCGCGTCCTTCTGGCGGGAGGAGGACGACGACTGGCAAGCCAGTCATCTGGGCCGAGCCGGGTGGGCTGGGCCAGCACAGGTAAGGCCCAGGTGGCTTCCCTCTCTCTTTTTTTCTAATTTTTTCTGTTTTTCTATTTAACTGCAAAGGTTGGGCTTTATTAAAAATACTAAAACATTTCCAAAAATCCTGAAAATAATTGTGGGCTCTATTTAGAATATTTCCAACAGCAAACATTTATTTCCAGAATTATTTGAGCATTTAAATTATTTTATAGCATTTGAATGCCCAAATTCAAATACTTATGATTTAATTCAATGAGCTTCTGTTGACCTAGAAAAATGTGCACCAATTTTGCCAGGGGTTCTAACCCAATACAAAGAGGGTGAACTTTTTAGAAGGGCATTTCAGGTTCATTGAAAATAATTTTAGTAAACCCTAGTTGTTTCCAGGGGGAGTGTTGGGGGTTTCTGCTTTCCCCATTTCAAATTTAAGAAAAATTTAAACATGATGCACACTCTAATGCTTGAACTAGCTAGGGTGTGACAACTCACCCCCACTCAAAAGAATCTCGTCCCGAGATTTAGGATCCTCTGGAAAGGTGGGGTACTCGAGTCAAAGACGATCCTCCCTTTCCCAAGTGGCTTCTTTCTCGGAATGGTGTGACCATTGAACCTTAAGAAACTTGATATTATGACGTCGAGTGGTACGCTTGGCTTGATCAAGGATACGAACGGGATATTCTCGATAGGAGAGGTTATCTTGTAGATCAAGCGTTTCGTGGTCCACTCCACGGATAGGATCCGCGAAGCAACGCCTGAGTTGTGAAACATGGAAGACATCGTCAACTCTGGAAAAATGCGGAGGTAGTTCCAATTGGTAGGCAACTTCTCCTCGTTTGGCAAGAATGTGAAAGGGTCCAATGTAACGAGGAGCTAATTTGCCTTTGATACCAAAACGATGGGTTCCCTTTAACGGAGTAACCCGAAGGTAAGCCTTCTCGTCAACTTCATAAGTCATTGGCTTATGTTTACGATCATATTGACTCTTTTGACGAGATTGGGCTGTTTTCAATTTCTCACGAATAACGCGAACCTGCTCTTCTGCTTCCTGAATCATATCCGGGCCAAAGAGTTGTCTTTCCCCGGTTTCTGACCAGTTAAGAGGCGTTCGACATTTTCGTCCATAGAGAACTTCGAAAGGAGCCTTGCCCAAGCTGGCTTGATAACTATTGTTATAAGCAAACTCCGCGAATGGGAGGCAATTCTCCCAACCCATTCTGAACGAGATGACAGAGGCTCGGAGCATATCTTCCAGAATTTGATTGACTCGCTCTACTTGACCACTTGATTGAGGATGGAAAGGTGTAATAAAAGAGAGACGAGTTCCCATAGCATTTTGGAAACTTTCCCAAAATCGAGAGGTGAAGAGACTCCCATGGTTTGAGTTAATTTCCAATGGGACACCATGAAGAGACACTATTCGGGAGATGTATAAATCGGCTAGCTGGCTAGCGGTGATACTCTCATGAACAGGTAGGAAATGGGCTACTTTGGAAAGTCGGTCGATCACGACGAAGATGGCATTACTCCCTCTCTTGGTCCTGGGAAACCCAGTGATGAAATCCATACTGATTTTATCCCATTTCTATTCAGGAATAGCCAAAGGTTGAAGGGTGCCAGCAGGCCGTTGGTGCTCTGCTTTAACACGACGACAAACGTCGCAATTAGCAATGTATTGAGCGATTTCTCTCTTCATCCTAGTCCACCAAAACCTCTGGCGTAGGTCTTGATACATTTTAGTACTACCGGGATGAATGGTGAGAGGGGATTCATGAGCTTCCTTAAGGATCAGCCGCCTCAGGTTTCGTGCCTTTGGAACCACTAGGCGATTCCCAAAGTATACGACACCTTGATCATCGATGGAGAAACAATTCGCGACCCCTTTCTTAATGTTTCTCTTAATACGGGAGATTCCCGGATCTACCTTCTGTGCCTTGATGATCTGATCCGTAAGGGTAGGTTTCGCCACCAGGGTGGATAGGAATCCTCGAGGAACAATGTGAATATTAAGCTTACGAAATTCCTCATGGAGAAGTGGTTGACTTTGTTGTAACATCAGGTTGTTACAATAGGACTTACGGCTTAGCGCATCAGCCATGACATTGGCTTTGCCCGGGGTGTAAGTTATTCCTAAGTCGTAATCCGAGATCAACTCAACCCAACGTCTTTGCCTGAGATTCAAATCTGGTTGGGTGAAGATATATTTCAAACTTTGGTGATCGGTGAAGATCTCGCAACGATTATCGAGAAGGTAATGTCGCCAGGTTTTAAGTGCATGGACTACAGCTGCAAGCTCTAGATCATGTGTGGGATAATTTTCCTCATGTGGGTGTAATTGCCGTGAAGCATAGGCAATTACCTGACGATCTTGCATGAGTATGCAACCTAGTCCTTGTCGCGAGGCGTCGCAATAGATAATAAAGTCCTTGGAGAAATCTGGTGGTACCAGTACGGGAGCAGATGTCAGGCGTCTTTTCAGTTCCTGAAAACTGAACTCGCACTGTGGAGTCCACTCGAACTTTTTATCTTTCTTGAGGAGTTCAGTTAGAGGTTTAGCAACCTTGGAGAAATTCTCGACGAAGCGGCGGCAATAGCTCGCTAAGCCAAGGAAGCTCCGAACTTGCTTAACCGTCTCAGGTGGAGTCCAATCAAGGACGGCTTGAACTCGCTCGGGATTGACAGCAATACCCTTACCAGAGATTACATGGCCTAGATAGGTCACTTCTGGCAACCAAAATTCACACTTGGAGAATTTGGCATAAAGGCGATGCTCTCGAAGTTTCATCAATACCAGCCTTAGATGTTCGGCATGTTCCTCTTCATTCTTGGAGTAGATGAGTATGTCATCGAGGTATACTACGACGAATTTATCCAAGTACTCCATGAAAACCGAGTTCATTAACCGCGAGAAGGTGGCTGGGGCATTGGTTAAACCGAAGGACATGACGGTGTACTCGTATTGGCCATAACGAGTAACAAAGGCCGTTTTGGGAATGTCCCCGTTTCTGATTTTGATTTGATGGTAGCCCAACCTCAAATCCATCTTGGAAAAGACTGAGGATCCAGCGAGCTGATCATACAGATCGTTGATCCTGGGAAGCGGTATTTGTTCTTGATGGTGACCAAGTTGACAGGTCGGTAATCCACAACCATTCGATCCGTTCCATCCTTCTTCTTAACGAAGAGGACGGGGCAAGCCCAAGGAGAGGAACTAGGACGGATGAAACCCTTTTTCAAGGACTCATCGAGTTGGTTCTTAAGCTCGGCTAGTTCTAAGGGTGCCATCTTGTAGGGTCTTCTAGAAATTGGAACGGTTCCTGGAACAAGGTCTATCACAAACTCGACATCCCTGTCAGGTGGAACACCTGGCAGTTCTTCTGGAAAGACATCCGGAAAGTCTCGGACTACCGGAACGTCCTCAAGGTCTGGAAGGGGGTTGGCATTTAGGGAGTAAACTTGGCGCTTGGCCACTCGGGTTATGACATTAACTGTCTTGCCCGACGGGTGAGTAAGTTGAACGGTTCTAGTGGCACAATCAATCTTAGCATAATGAGCTGACATCCAGTCCATACCCAAGATGATGTTTATGTCGAGGACTTGAGAGCTATTAAGGATGCAAGGAAGACAAGTCTATCGACAAGAATTTCGTTCCCATGGCTTACTCTAGAAGTTTGCCATCTAGAGCCAGGGGTTTGAATTTCCATGGTAGAGGGCATGTCACAGAATGTCGTGTTATGCAATCGAGCATAGTTCTCGGATATGAATGAATGAGATGCTCCAGTATCGAAAAGAACAGATGCCGGATGGCAATTAACAAGGAGCGTACCAAGGACGACGTTGGATCCTCATGAGCCTCCTCGGCTGAAACATAGTTGACATGGCCACGGGCAGTAGTGACCGGCTTGGCGTAGAATGTCTTTCCCGCGGGCTTACCACGGCCAACGACTTTCCAGTTTGAATGGGGTTGTTGTTCTGGGGACACTCTCGACTATAGTGACCCGGCTCTCCACACTTAAAGCATGTCACCACATTGGGGCGTGGAGCAGCATTAGCAGCGGGGCCACCATAGGGCTTGGGCGGTGCAAATTGCTGGTTGGGACGAGGCGCCTCAAAGGATGGCCTCGGGATGAACCTGGGTGGCAGTGCCGTGCTTGGGATCCACACCCGGCGCTTCTGAGCTCCAGAGCCGGATGAAGAGCCAAAGTCACGGGAGTGCTTGCGTGAAGCGTCATAATCAGTCTGGCCTGTCTCAGCACTGATGGCTTTATTGACCAACTTCTGAAAGGAGGTGCACTCGTGCAGACGAAGATCGCGGCGAAGCTCAGGGCTAAGTCCCTTGCGGAACCTTGCCTGCTTCTTAGCGTCAGTAGATACCTCTTCAGGGCATAGCGTGCCAGATTCCCAAATTCACGACTATAAGCATCCACAGTCAGTCTTCCTTGGGTGAAGTTGCAGAACTCCTCCCTCTTGCGATCCATGAGACCTTCCGGAATGTGATGCTCGCGGAAAGCCTCACTGAATTCAGCCCAAGTAGTAACTTGGCCGACCGGGCGCATAGCTTCGAAGTTTTCCCACCAAAGGCTAGCAGGGCCTTCGAGGTGATAGGCAGCATAGGTAACCTTGTCGGCTTCGGCTACGTTGGCAGAACGTAGCTTGTGGGTGATGCTGCGAAGCCAGTCATCCGCGTCGAGGGGCTTCGACGGAATGGTTAAACTTTGGTGGGTACAGCTTGATAAAGTCATTGATTGACACCAAGTCATTTCGCGGGTGGCGTGCAGTGTTCTGCTCAATCCGCTCTAGCAGGCGGTTAGTCTCACGCTTGTTTCTTTCCGCCTCCAGCATTACTTCGGCCAGAGAAGGCGGGTGAGGCAGATTTTCACCCCTAGCTGCACTGGCTTCCCCCTGCTCCGAGGCAGCAGGGTTGCTGCGGGTGTTGACCATCCTAGGAGAAAACAAGACAATCGGTTTAGACAAGGATGGCTCAAACTTAGCAAGGAAAGTAGAATGTAATGGATAAAATGCTACAACCCTAAAAAAAAAGGGATTGTGCAGGTCTCATCGTAATTGTATAAACACTTGAAATGCCATTTCAAGCCTTGCATTCCAGGTGCCGTCTGTAGCGATCCGGCTACATATAAAATAACTGCCCCCATAATCCACGTCCCTAACCAACGGCTCACCAGACACACATAACAGTACTTCTCTCCCAGGCTCCACGAAGCCGCCCGAGCCTAATAGGTACAGCAGTCTACGGATTGAAGGAGACGTCTCTAGCATACTCATCGGAGGCATTTCCAAGCTCCATATCACCATATACTTTGTCTACACCTACGCGAAATTTGACTAGCACACTACCGGTACGTGACCTTCCACAAGTCACGCAAGGACTTCTCAGGCAGCAGTACCGAGACTTCAACTACAGCAACTCCACTAATCGGAACTCCCTACTACTAGCTGACAGACAGATCTTACCGCTCAGTGGTAAGTCCCTCCACTATAGAACGTCACTCCGTAACGTCCCTGTGACTGCCAATGTGACCATCTGGGAAGCAACCGACTCCTGGTCACGTGACGACAGTCGAAACCACACTGCTCGCGACCGCAAGGGGCTACCGGATCTTTCGGGCCTGCCGTCGACGGTACTCGAGTGCGGACAAATCACAAACGTTAGTGTCCCCTGCGGGCCACACGGGGTGGCATGAGCTGCTCCAGGTCGCCCAAGGCTGTCCCTCCCAACTATCACGGCCAATCACCATTGTCTGCAGAGAGCTGATCTCACAGGATTAACACGCATCACCCCTCTCTGTCTATCCATTTACTATGCCAGCCTCTCACACCGCAGGTGCAATAAAGCCGAGTCAAAGTGCTGCTGGCGCTCCAAGTAGTCCGCCAGCTAATCAGCCGTAGCACGGTCTCGCCGTCGATTGGTACACCAGGGGGACCAGAGAATCCGATAGATGCCACTCCAGGACCGGTCTGCTCCCAACCGCTCCCGCTGCAAGGCCCCCGTGGGATTCTCTCCTCAGACAGTCCTTCCGGCAGGGAATCTTTATCGCCCCCGGACCGAGCCCAGTCTCGGGTTTTGGCCCCAGTCTTGACTAGTCCCTGAGGGTTCAACTGGACAAGTGGGGATCCCCCTTAAATATTAGACTTTAAAAGTCAGATTCAGCTTTTTAACTCACATAAAATGAAAGTTAGCTTAATTAACTTGACATGCGGGACCGGGGTCCCACAGCAGCTCAGGTTATTATGAACATGGAGATAGCCCTGGTCACACACTACCCCCCGCTTTTGAACCAGCCTGTACCCGGTCAACGCTCTCGTAAGTAGCTGAAGCGCTGGGGGCTAATGCATTGTTTAACCTGCGAGATTTATTTTTATCCAGGGAAGGTCAATGGTGGCCTGGCCAGGTTATCTACTTCTAGGCACAGTCCGGAACATCGCATTATCATTAGTGACAAACATACACTTGCAATAACTCCGAGAAGACTCGCAATCCATGCAGACACCTAATTATATCTCTAGAAAACAAGTAACCCCATAGGTACTCTCTCCTCAGAATAAATAACCTGTTGACAGAATCTGGAGTCCTCTCGTAATGGTTTCATGGCATGGACTCAAGAATACCACCGAAAGGTATTACCTTCGAGCTGAGGTAGTGAAAAATATCCAGATCACATGAGGCGAAGTGCACCTATTTGACAGACCCACAAATTAGTTGTTACTATGTTGAGTAAAAGTCTCGGAATTTGCTCTTCACGGTGTAATGTCGGGGTCCAACGGGTAACCCGTCCTCGACATTACTCGGACTAACATAGGACATGAATTATATTGATGAATCTTCTCCGGATTGCAAAATCGGAGCGTCAATCCTTCTATTAACTGGCATAGGTCAAGACAACATTCTATTGCCATGTCATAGCATGCCATCATATTGTTCATACGTCATGTGTTGATTGTGTTCCGATGTGGTTCCGGTCTACCCGGGGGTCAGTGTGAGGACCTACTACCTGTGGCTCTCCTCCGTTGGAACTCATGGTCTAGCGGCCATCTAGTAAAGCACAAACACCAGATAAAGGCGACAGAGAAGACTTATCCTCAGACCACATTATCCTACCTATCTCGCATCGAACAAGGCAAACCCCATTTATCTATGGGACTTCGCGCGCGCGAATAAACCAAATGATACCACAATTGTTCTCAGGTATAATGATTATTGGGCTGCACATTCCACAACACGTTTTATCGTGCCTTTAATACCGAACCTCAAACGCCAACATTCATCATATCAAACATTGCTGGTGTGTTCTGATCCAATTCGGTAGATTCAGACATACTAAGAATAGTACCGCATATAATCCCTTCTGAACCGGCGGAACGATCCTGTCTGTAATACAACGAACCTACCTAGATTAAAACTAGGTATGAAACCCGACTAGCCTTACTATACCGGGGTAGTATGGAGTTGATTGAGCCTGAGGTTAATAGCATAGTGTTCCCTACGAACTGCCCTCATGTGCCTGCTAGAGCCGAAGTAGCTTAGAAGTTAGCCTAGTCCTTTAAGCCCACGTTGAGTCAAGGTTCTAGGGATTGAAATGACTCAGATCAGAGGCACACTTCATTGAGGGGTGAATAGGAGTAAAGTTGGCCTTGACCGCCTCCATCCAGCATGCATTCCCCCTTAGAAAAAATAAAACTAGAAGCCTTATTCCCTTCCACAATCAATTCCCCTCATAACTAAACCATTTCTAGACTCGACAGACCAGTTGCTCAACGAACCTACAGGCAGTCGGCTCTGATGACCAACGCTGTCAGGACCCCGATTCCAAGTCACATCGATCTAGCGGTAACACCTCATATCACTTTGCGGCCTCACGCACGGTATCCCACGGGTGTCGCCTTACCATGGCCCGGGACCGTTTGCGCCTTTTGGCTCACGTATATGATAGTGTCGCTAGCATCCATATGACAGAGAACCCGGGCCGACATGGCTAGTCGTGAACCCAAAGCGGCACAACCTATGGAGACAGGCATACATGAATCACATCGAGCATGTCGGTCATCAGCGAGTGATTCCGGGCTGTAGCACTGGGCTAACAGGACTCCGGGGGAACCCGGGCTGTAGCAGGCTAGGCAAGGACTCCGGAATGTCACCGCGTGACATTTTCCCCGAAGGGACAGACATAGGAACGAAGTGAAACACATGCCGGCCAGTCAAGTGTCCTGAGCAGTAGTGCTGGGCTAGCGAGGACTCCGGTAGCCGGGACTGTAGCCGGTACATATGGCTAACCAGGGCTCGTAGCGGCTTAGTACTCTGTCCAGAGTGAACTGTTCTGCGTACTTACGTATATGGCTGTTTAGGAGCACTTAGGACTTAAACATGCTCGGCATATTGGAAAGGGCTGCCCCAAGGGGATAAACCACAACTAGGTATGCTCTCGCGATCCCACCTCATACGCGGAAGCAAGTTTCAACCGTCTTGTATACACCACCAATAATGGCGGGGTGGTCCCGCAATATATGTAGTTACTAGGCAGTTAAGCATACCATAGCCACCTTTCCACGGAACAAACCCCTGCGGTAAAACTCTCAAGTACTTTATTTAAATGGGGCTCCAGAGAGCCACTACATAACACGAGTTCATCGAGATAGGGGTCACACCTGAGCCCCGACACTCAAGTCATACAATCACTACACAGCCACCATGCCAAAGGCGACCGACTTCTTCCGTGAGGTACCGCGACGTCAGAATATCAGACAAAGTAATGGATCTTCCGGTTTCTCGAAGGCGACTCGGTCTTAAATTCTTTACATTGGTAGGGCCACCTCCTACTGGCGCCCTGAGCTATCCCCATCGCCGAGCCTGTTGGGAGATCGCTAGTCACCTCGGATCGACGTTACAATAGGGTCTCCTCGTAGGAAACCATCGGAGAGGGACCTGGACTAGAGACTAGGTGTTGTACGTCTGAATAAAATCGTAGGCAGCCTAGTGTAAGCAAACCCCCAGGTAGCACCCTCTAGGCCAGAGGGTGACTCACCTGCATGTAATTCGTCTGAGTACAGTACTCAGGGACATTTCCCCATAAGAAAGGCTGCCAAGGATAAACAACTAGATTGTCGGATCCCACTCATACCAAGCATTTCAATCATACACACAATATGCCCGATATGAGTACACACAACATGGCATCACAACAAAACTCTACAACTCAAGTACTTTATTTAAAGGCTCCAGAGAGCCATACATAACAAGTTCATACAGATAGGGGTCACATGACCCGACACTCAAGTCATATAATCATACAAGCACATGCGGAAGCAACTAGTCTGAGTACAGACTCTAGAAAGAAAGAAGGCTTCTCGAAGCCTGTCTATCTACATAGGGCCCTCCATGGCCAGGATCACCACCTGGGTGGCTAGTCACTCGTCGACGTCAAGGTCTACGTAGAACCCATCGGAGGGGGCGATGTCGTCTGAAAACAGTAATTAAACAAACATGAGTACAAAGGTACTCAGCAAGTCTTACATCAGAACCTACTATACATGCTTATTCTCAAGAAGGTGGTGGGGTTAATGCAGCAAGCGAGCTTTGACTCTTGGCTAAGCTATCCTACGGAACTCCACCGGTAAAATAGTTTTCGCACATGAGTCCACTACTCACCAACACAATACTCCACCGGGGATCCTCCCTCGTCATCCTACGAGAGGGCCATCCTCGGTACTCACACTTATCTTGAGACTTTTAGTAGTATCCATTAACTTGTCTATGAACTGTATAGGCAACCCAATAGTCCTTTACCACGGACGCGGCTCTTCGAATAGTTTTATACCCTGCAGGGGTGTACTTCTTCATACACGCTTTCACCACTTACCGCCGTTTACACGACATGTACTCGGCAACCTTCAAGCGGAAGCCCAGCGAGGGTGTCGGCCACGGCCTACCTAAACACTTAAGTCTCTAGTCCAGGTTTATCGCCTATCCAGGTTCCATCCGCAGGGAGTCCGGCCGAGGTTTCCACTTACGGCCCCGAACGATGTGAACAGGGTTCCCGAGACACCAAACGGGTGACTCGGTACACCGTGCCACGGTGTATCTACCGCAACATAGCCCACCCCTAGGGTCAGCGCTACGCACGGCCGCTAACACATAACCTACAAACACCAGAAACTATTTGCAACTCCTGGACAGAGTACTAGGGTGATTAAGAAGCCGAGAGGGTCCATGGGTTTCGGGCCCAATGTACGGTAGTAACTACATCTTAAATCACACATACAGATCTCAGTTCTTATGGACGGCCTCAATGAAACAACCCACCATGTACTCCTACATGGCCTCTCATCGATACCTTTACCAAAACATGTTCAACACATCCCTCACATTACCGGCATAAGCATTTCACTCTAGCCCATCACCCAGATGAACCAGACCTGACACAACTCTAAGCATAGCAGGCATAGCAAGGTAGGAATCACATACATGGCTCAATCAACTCCTACACATGCTAGTGGGTTTCATCTAGTTACTGTGGCAATGACAGGTCATGCAGAGGATAAGGGTTCAACTACCGTAGCACATAGCAGTTTGAATCGCGTTGTCTTAATGCAGTAAATAAGAGCAGAAGCGAGAACATGGGTTTGTATCGGAATGATCAATGGGTTGCTTGCCTGATGGAGTGGTAGTGGGATACTGCCCTTCAGTTGGATACTCGTGAATATCCTCGGAGGCAGAACCTACCACGAAGAACACATCGGAACACAATCAACACATGACGATATGCAACAATATGATGCATGCTATGACATGGCAATATGAATGTGTCTTGGCCTAATGCAAGCTATAACAGAAAAGATTGAACTCATTTGAATCAAAGATTCAAATATTAGCTCATTAAACATGGCCTTAATAGTGCATTACCTTATTCTGCTTAAACAGCAAGGTAAACTTGTTTTGTCATGCATGAAACCATTACAGATGGATAGATTGAATTTTTCTGATCATTTTTCATATATAAATCTTTACATTTGGAGCTATGGTTGATTTTCTATGATTTTTAGAAGTTTTGACTATTTTCTGGAATTTCCTGTATAAGAATAATTCCAGTAATTTAATTACTGCGTCAGCATTACGTCAGGGTGACGTCAGTGGTCAACGGGGACGTCCAGGTCAAACCTGACTGGTGGGTCCCGCGTGTCAGTAGTTAATTAAGCTAATTATTTTTAGTTAAAACTAATCTGATTTAGTTAACAGAGGGGGCCCACTTGTCATTGACTCAGGGAAGTCAAACTGGGGTCAAACCCCTGGTCAGCGGGGCTAATCCCGCCGGCGAGGCCGATATGGCGGAGGGCTTCGGATTTGGTCCTCCGGTGACCAAATCGACGGCGGAGATGTGCTACGCGTAGCTGGGGCTCGCGCGCATCTAGTGGGGCAAATGGGAGGAGCTGGGGTGGAGCGAGCTCGCCGGAATTGAGCTCGTGGCGGCGGCCGGAGTTCGGGCGGGGTTGGTTTCGAGGCTACGGTGCATGGAAGAAGGAGCTGGTGGTGGCTACGGGTTCCTGGTGTTGCGCTGAGCACAGCGGCGAGCTTGGCTTCAAGCCACTGTGGCTCTGGCCACGACGGCACCATGGCCGGCGGTGGGGAGCTCTCGGGTGCGGTGGAAGTGGCGGCTACAGGGGCCAAACGAGCATGGGAGCTAGGGGAAAAGGAAGAGGAGCTCACAGCAGGGTCGGAGAGGGGGTCAGCGAGCTCGGGGAGGTCCTGGCGGCGGCGAATCGACCGGAGTTGGCTCAGGTGCCAGAGGTTTAAGACGAGGGCGAAGACGGCGTTCGGCGGCGTTTGGAGTCGCGTGAGTCAGCGGAGAGGTCCAGGGCGACGAGGCGGAGCTATTGGGCTAGTCGGAGGGGCGAGGGGGTGGCTCTGGTGGCGTCTACGGCGAACGGCGGCGAGGAACGCGCTCGGCCATCGCGGGGAAGAGTGAGAGAGATGAGGGGGAGAGTGAGAGAGGATGAGAGGGGGACGTGGGGGTCGCGTGGCAATCCTGGACGTCCCCAGGGCGTCGGCAGAAGCAGGAGGTGGCCGGCGTGTGGCCGCGGGCGCCGGCCACGCGCTCCGCGTCCTTCTGGCGGGAGGAGGACAACAACTGGCAAGCCAGTCGTATGGGCCGAGCCGGGTGGGCTGGGCCAGCACAGGTAAGGCCCAGGTGGCTTCCCTCTCTCTTTTTTCTAATTGTTTCTATTTTTCTATTTAACTGCAAAGGTTGGGCTTTATTAAAAATACTAAAATGTTTCCAAAAATCCTGAAAATAATTGTGGGCTCTGTTTAGAATATTTCCAACAGCAAACATTTATTTCCAGAATTATTTGAGCATTTAAATTATTTTATAGCATTTAAATGCCCAAATTCAAATACTTATGATTTAATTCAATGACCTTCTATTGACCTAGAAAAATGTGCACCAATTTTGCCCGGGGTTCTAACCCAAGACAAAGAGGGTGAACTTTTTAGAAGGGCATTTCAGGTTCATTGAAAATAATTTTAGTAAACCCTATTTGTTTCCAGGGGGTGTTGGGGGTTTCTCCTTTCCCCATTTCAAATTTAAGAAAAATTTAAACATGATGCACACTCTAATGCTTGAACTAGCTAGGGTGTGACATAGAGAAAAAGCGTGTGTGTCTTATGCAAACATATCACACATGCATCTTCGACAACGGAGGCAAGGTGAGGAGATAGTGTGTGGTTGTTTGGAACCGAGAGAGCAAGACCCCTAAGCTAGCACGTGGCCAAGAGGGGTCTGACAAACAAGGGAGAGAGGTCGAGAGAGACGTACGGAGAAAATGCAGACATGGGGAGGAGAGAGTGTATGTTTGTCATAGAGAGATCCCCTGGAGATCGTGATGGGACTACATGGGTGGGAGATCGAGTGACAAGGTGTGTACGCGATAGAAGATGCCCCGAGAGATATCGAGAGAGACGTATGGATGGAAGGAGACAATACGTGTGTTCCTGTTGGCTAGTAAGAGATAATCATACTTAGGAGGGGGGAGTGCTTGCGCCTATGATGGATTGAGGGATTATGGTACTTAGGGGGGTGCGTGTCACATGGAGAGAGAACAAGGGCGGAGAGTGTTGGATGGGTCTATATGTATAGCGCGAGCGAGACATGTGTATGTGTGAACCAGGGAGATATAAGGCCAGTTTGGCTTGCGTCCTCAGCATCTTTTCCCTGGCCTGGGGTTGTGGCTGGATTTCATGCACGCTTGTTTGGTTGCTACCCTGTGAAAAAGAAAGCCCGCCTGGCCTGGGTTCCCTTGCACTTTAATTAGCCTGGCTAAACTCTAGACACTGCAAGTAGCCTGGCCCAGGCGACCGATTTCGAACGCCTGGTCATGCCTAGTCGTGTGGCCACGAGGCTAACAGCAACATGGATGGATATTAGCATTAAATAATTGATGCATGGATTGATTGATGGGACGTTGATGCTTTTCCTGGCCCAAGCATGAGCCAAACGCTTCAGCACCACACAAGCCTGGCCAGGCAGAAATATTTTACATCTCACATCCACACCAGGTAGTACTGGCCATCAAGGCATGAGGGTAAGGTCACGAACCAAACTGACCAATAAAGTTTGAGAGAGATTGAGGAGCCCCGATAAGGCTGAGTGGTGCGTCAGATAGCTGAGAGGGGGAAAGAGATATTCCATCCGCTCGATAATGCAGTGCATGTAAATTTTTTAGAAGTCAAACTTTGGAAACTTTGATCAGGTTTACGCAAATGTTATTTATATCTACAATACGAAAGATACATCATACAAAACTACATCCCATGGTGAATCTAATGGCATATGTTTATCATACTAGATGTAATTCTTTTTCTCCACGTACATGGTCAAACTTTGTGATGTTTGACTTTTCGATAAATCTATATGCTATGGACCGAGGAGAGTGCCTCAGTCGAGATAGATCAAGTGGGTGTGAAGGAGAATGAGTAAGTGTGCAAAAAGAGTATGTGTGTGAAAGAGAAATTGACAACAAACAATAAATTAGAGAGAGAGAGAGAAGAGTGTGTGTGTGTGTGTGTGTGTGTGTGTTTCTTATGCGAACATATCATGCATGCATCTCCGAGAAGGAAAAGCGAGGCGAGGAGATACATGAAGATAGCTAGTGTGTGATTGTTTGCAACGGAGAGAGACACCCCTGTAGCACATGTCCAATAGAGGTGTGGCCAACAAGGAACAAAGGTCGAGAGGGACACATGGATGGCATGGACGCATGAGGAGGGAGAGAGGGTGTTTTTGTGATAGAGAGATCCCGTCGAGATCGTGAGGGGACTATATGGGTGGGAGATCAAGGGAGTGCATGCGCGATAGAAAGATGCCCCGAGAGAAACCGAGATAGACCATGCACATGTTTGTGATTGAGACTAAGATTAGCTAGTCATATACATATAGGGGGGACTGCGTGTGCCTACAATTGAGTGAGAGACCATCATACTTGGCTAGCTGGGCATGAGATTGTGAGTGTGCGCGTGTGAGATGGAGAGAGAACGAGGGGGGAGATAGAGTTTTAGATGAGCCTATCGAGTGCGAGTGAGATATGCATGTGTATGTGTGACCCAGGTGGATGGAGAGTTTGAGAGAGGGGGGAAGAGCTCCGAGACGACATAGTGGTGCGTGAGAGAGTTACAGGCAAAGAGCCAAGGAATCTGTGTGCGTACGATATGTGCACCCAAGATATCTAGCTTCGACTAGCTAGAGTATCATACATAGTGTGCGAGAGAGACCTATAGATGGTGTATATATGCATGCGAACTAGAAAGACCCCCCCCCCACACACACACACAAAGAGAGAGAGAGAGATGGAGAGAAATGGAGAGGGACGAACAAGGTTTTTGTGTCGGGTGCGTGCGACAGAATTGAAGATTGTCGGCGAGAGAGAGAGAGAACAGGAGTCCGGGAGAGGGGGAGGTCGCATTTTATGCATCAAAGACTGATATAAACCATGTTTCGATATAAACTTGCATTCAAATATTTAAATTAGAGAACATGTTGTCTGCAATCCACACATGAACGGATATATGCGTATATCAAACAAGTTCATTAATTTTACTTTCAACATGTTCATGGAGTACTATAATACTGTACAACATGCTACACGATTGAGGTGTTCAATTTTGGATTTAGTTCACTATTTTGACCTACTGAACGAGCTATTTCATTGAATCGAGATATTTCATTTTGGGTTTGATTCGCATTTTTGAGTGGGTCAACTATTTGTCATATAGTAAATCGCTAGCAACGAGCATGTAAAAACACATTACTCCCGAGCATCATCTCTCCATCGAAAAAAGAAGTGGCAAGCTAATATTTCAAAATTTGATCCGAATCGACTTGGTAAGGTAGACGTGGATGCTCGTTCTCCCAAAATTTGAACGAACCGTTAAACATCCTCTCTGCTCGGTGGAATTCGCCCAAGCAAATAAATGGGAGACGCAAAATTATCGTCCTATGTGGGACACGCATCAATTGGCCCGTTGTAC